>NC_143582.1:5546127-5677989 GCF_048544385.1 Mastigoproctus giganteus
TCTCTGCTCTAAGCCTTCTAAGATGTATTTTCGTTCTTGGAAGATTACTTACGATTGACCTTCCTGAGATCCCGTAGTGTATTTGCTGAGGACTACCACAGAGAATTTGGTGGATGATGGACAGTAGTTGCGCTTACTCCAGAATTTTTAGTAATACAGAGGGGGCAAGCGATGGTGCTTGCTGCTTGGAAGAGAGTTGTTTTTTGGTGCTTACAAAGGGACCGAAGAAGTAACTGTTCCCCTGTGGTGGAAAGTAATGATTTTCAAGGCATCGGTTGTATAGGTTGACGAGCGAATCGATGATAACGACACCGATGACGACGGGGGATGCTTTAAAGGCCCGTATTAGTTGTTGCATGGAAATGTGGACTGTAGCGAGATTATCAGTGGGATTAGAGTGGCTGAAGACTGTCACCTTAGGTAGAGCCAGAGGCTGCTTAGAAAATCTGGCAACGAAATCGAGCCACTCATCTGAATCAATGTTCTCTGATGATGGATTACAAATTATAATTTATGGATTACTTTCTATAACAAAATGATTTTATCGTTAGCACAGTTGGTATAATCAGCGTCCTCCCCACACCGGGTGGAAAGGACTTGAGTTCGAATCCCTTCAGCAATGCGAGGAATTTTTATGGGCCTTTTTCAAAGCGCGGCTGAGTTTGTCTGAGTTGAAAGTAGCATAGTTTTTTCTCCCGGAACCTCTGTTTTTCGTCCAGAAAACAGCAAATCGGCCACAGACCACAATTTGCGGACATTATGTATATGGCGCAATATGGCCTAAGTTGCTTACGAGCCTGAACCCTACAAGTACCAACCAACTATAATAAAATAATTGATTAATGTTGCTCGAATAAAGTTTCCTTTTGCAACTGATTGGCCAGTTCGCCCTCTGGTCACTCACTACATGATGGCAGCTAGCTCTGTAATTTCAAATTCTCAACCATTCCTGGAGCGCCTCAAGGTTCAATTCCTCCTCTTCTTCTACACTTTTCCTCTTATATATTAATAATCTTCTATTAACTAAAAATTCAATAATTTTGCTGAAGAAAAACACCACACATCTCTTTCCTAACCGGTTCACACGCCAAGTACAATTTCATTTTCGATAACAGCTATTTACAGATATGAGCGTTAACTTCTAAGCTTTTCATGAGCAGAAGCAACTCGGCATCTTCTGCTTGTCAACTCCACCAGTGGAAGGTTGTGTCTTGCAAGAATTTCCCATTGAATCTCCGTCTCTATATTCTTCTGAAATGGTTATGTGACCTTGATTTGTTCCAGAAGTTGAACAAGCTATTCAGAGGTCGATGCTTTTGGACAAGACAGTGGTTTCTTCGCCATCCTTCAACAAAATCAGGATAACTTCAATAACATCTCCCCCATATTAATTACTGAATTCTGTGATCAGTTTTACGGTTTTCCTGAATCTCGAAAAATCAATTATCTCTTGACTCCACAACTTACGCCGCTGACTGTCCATTCTTACGTCTATGTGGACTGTCCTTTCTTGACCTAACGGATGCCTGATTTAACTTCTGGACTTCTATCTGCTTAACTATGCAAACCGTCTTCTATGTCCATGATGCATCTGTACTGATTATATTATTACCAATGGAATTATTGTTAGAAAGGGTATGATCAAAACGTTAGATGAATGTTGCGAAAAGTTAAGTTTATTCAATGATCAATATTTAAATTGTTAATGTTAATGTTCTTCAATATAGTCCTCTGCAACCACAGATTTGTTCCATCGTGCCTGTCCACTCATCACAACTTTTTTGGAAGTCTTCCTCTGTGAATGGTTTTATGCTGTCAGTCACGTCTGACTGGATTTCTTGAAATGACTGAAATCGTTTCCCTTTCATGTCCTGTTTTAATTTTGGCAACAGTTTGAAGTAATGTCAAAATGAATCTCAATACCTTGGTCCCTTTCGTCTTGATTAATTTTAGCTCTTCATGCTCCTCCCCACTGCTTATACGTGATTCCAGGAGTTCTGCTCCCCCAGAGACATAACTTTAAATTTAGAAGCATTAAATTTAGATGCTATTTTCGATCATATGTGCAATCGATCCAAGTTACTGGAAGCGTAATAGTATGGCTCGAAATCTTAATCATCCACTTACAAATAATCAACAGACTTTGATAGCTTCTTTTTTTTATGAAACCCCAAAGACGAAAGGTAAAAGAATCTGTAGTACTTAGTACCATGCACAGATACTTGCACACATTAGACTTGAATCTCGGTAGATCGGAAAATGCATGTGAAGGAAGGGGTTATTCCAGGATACAGAAGGAGAAGACATAAATTATGAAAAGAAAAGGTTGGTTTTGTGAGCTTGGAGTTGGAGAGTGCGAATGGACGGTGACTGCTTACGGCACTTGTTCGGAGTGGTTTGGAAGAGAGTGGGGGGAATTATAGACTAATTCAGAAGAATAGTGTCTGTGAAGAGGCATACAGCGGAAACAGAAAGTCTATGAGACAGCGAGTGGAGAGACTTTGTTGAGTCATTGATTAAGCTTACTGTTCTCTTTTGAATGGAGTCTAAAAAGCCTGAGAGGTTTTGGACGAAATACTCTAGATATGGGAACAATAATCCATGGTAGGGCGGATTGAGATTCCTACAGAGTGAGTAATCGTTTAGAAGAAAACCAACACCGAGAGCGAAAAAGAAACCCAAGTTTTTTCGGATGCAGAAGAAGCAATAGTTGTGATGTGCTCTTGCAAAGATATCAGAAGTCAGGTTAATCCCTAATAGAGATATGTGATCTTGTCTGGAAATCTGAGTATCATCGAAGATGATCATAAGAAGTTTTAGAAAGATTGAAGTTAATTTTTATTCGTCTTTCCCACTGGAGAATAACTGGAGATGAGCATTCAAGGAATGGTGGCGGAAATTTGAGAAGCTGCGTCTGTGCAGGGCAAAGTTTCTCAAGCTGCTACATAAGGTTTTGTGGAAAGTAGTGTGCTACCACCACGAAACCTTATGTAGGAGTTACAGTCAGTGGAAGAAGGTCGTTAATATATGGGAAGAAGAGTGTGAAAAGGAACTGAACCTTGGGGAACACCAGCATTATAGAGAAGTTAAAAACACAGAGTGACCATCTACCATCACTTGCATTGAGAGATGATGACTACTCGATATAGACTTTTTTAGAATACTTTTATACCAAACATAATCAAAAGTCGTAGAAATATCAAGAGCAAATTCATGAGTTTCACTGAACTTTTCCATTGAATTTGTCAAAAGATGAGTGAAATAAGCCAATATATAACCAGTTTTGAGTTTTACCAAGTTTTGAAAACAATTGCGGGAAATGCTATTTTGATGTGCAGCTTTTTTAACATCCTTTTTTTTCCAGAGAATGGGGGGGCACTGGAAAATAGGAGCTGGTTTACCAGAAAGTTGAAGATACAAGAGTTTAGAAGAAAAATAGGAAGCTAATGTTCCTGCTTCGTCTTTATTTGAGGATGCAATAGAACCATAAGATTGTAATGGAGGTGAGAAAACTGATGGACAAAAGTTGAAGTCAATAGAATGCTCAGACTACCATTTGAACAAGAACTGAGACCACGTATATTTGTGAAATGAATAAAGTTTTAGGGATGTTTAGATCTTTTCTCAGAATCAGTGATTCTATTATTTTGACCACTGGTTTATGTTTGTTCGTTAAGTTTCATAAATGATATTGAAGTTTGTTGTTTGTTTGTTTGTTATTTGGTTTTTAGGAGCATTAGCAACTAAGGCCATATTGTTCCGTGGATATGCGATGGTCATTCCATGACCTTTCCTCATCCTCCGTATTTGGTGGTCACGGGCTCGAACCCCGGTCTAATCAAGAAGCTTGTGCTACGCACTGCTGCTCCTGCCCACCTGGCTACGGAGGCGCCATGATATTGAAGAGGGCATTCCTTGGATACCCTCTGGGCAATGTCACTTATTATATTGGTCCACTCTGAAGACCGATCCTTTTTTGACAATTCTTTGTCTTCAGTCTTTCAGCCAGCCTATAATCCAGCGTTAGATCTTGCCACTAACTTTCGTTTTTTCTAGGTTATATATCAGCCTTTCACGAGGGACAGGGATAAAATCATTATTTACATTCAAATGTTTAATGGCAATTAATGGAAACTTAGAAGATTGATTAAGCATGTCTTCCCCTTCTCGAATCCTCTATGATCTAATCAGGATGTCATTGTTGTCAAGATGAAGCATCCTTAATTAGAGACCATGATCTTCCTCACCACAGAAGTCAAAATCACTGACCTATAGTTACTCAACTCCTCTTTAGCACCACCTTTGCAGAGTGGGGAGACATTAACTATTCTCCAATCCAGGGGGTGCTTCCAGGTGGAACCTAATTACACTCTCATTAACATTCCCAAAGGTATGGTACATACATACTCGGCTATACTTAAAAAGGCTGAATACACTCATATGCAGCCTTTTAAGTATAACCGAGTATATGCTATCCTCCCCAGGAATCTAGTCCTCCTTTAAACTCAGTAACTTTTCTAACAAACGTTTCTTTGAGGTCATTATATCACGTTGACTATACGAGTATTATATCAGTTTGATTCCCTAACTTTCCCGAGAGATTCGATCTTGATTTCAACTGTCAGTATCATTGAGTGAAACTTGCTCAGAGGAACACCTCAAAGAGCAATCTTGACTTCCCTTCTGTTTGCTGGGGTACTGGATCCACTCTTTCATTATCTAAATAATGCCTCATTTACGTATGTAGAGGACATTAATTGTATTTCATCTCTTATCATCACACGAATGACTTTATTGCCTTTCTGACCAACTGCAGCAAACAGAGAATCTATGAACTTATCTCCATGAGGTAGGGTTGATTCTACCTCTACAATATGGTCATATTCTTAAAAACCCCATGTAAAGATACATTTTATCAAGAAAGGCCGGATAATGAGATGGCTCAGTTGGATCCCTGGTTATATCTAAGTAGTTCTCCAGTTCAATATTGAAACCATCTCATGGACTCAAATACTTGTAGAGAACAACATCGCTACTTTTTATTAACATGTCTTAGGACAGCTGATGGATCTGAAGTGAATGATATCATTTAGTAGCTGAGGAACACTACAAACTCCTAGGGAGATGGGTGGGTGTCACTTTACCCAGCCTTCAAAAACTCGATTCGACACACGAGGCTGTCCCAATTCAATACTCATTTGTAACAATTTCGGATTAATTCGGAAATATGCTGCGAAGATAAGAGATAAAGTGAAGAAGAGCCAACAATTATACCAATATATTAAGATATAAAAACTCGATTCGACTTTTTTGTATTCTCAATAAACAACTCCTTATCCTCTTAGCTCCCTTTGCTAGTGCTTTTTCGTAATCAGCTCGCCCGCGTTGCTTCATCAGTAAACAGTATCCTGTAATCCAAATCACATTATCTGTACCTGTCCCATGTTTGTTTCTTTTTCTCAATCAAGCTCAATCTGTCATCGATTTCAGCATCTTACGTTTATGGAACTTGACCACTGGTACGAATATAACCTTGAATATTTCCCATTGCATATTTGCATCTGCCATCATACAGAAATCTCTCCAGCTAACTAAGCCCAATCCAAATCGAGTCCCCTTTTTGACTACATAAGTTTATTTAGATACAATCCATTTTGTCGTATTGTGGTTAAGATCTAGGATATTAGAACCTCTTTCCTTTCTCGGACATATGGATAAAAGCAGCAGCCATCCAATTTGTTGCAAACCCTGTTGTCATATAGTGATTAATGAATAGCCCATTCAAATTGCCAAGGTTTTATTCGTACTCCTCATTGTCATTTGGCCTAGAAGATACCCCAACTATTATCTTCCCTTTACTGCAAGTGATTTTATACCATATTTAATCAACATCTGCGTTTCCTTGATCTTACTCAGGGACCATTCTTACCACTTTCAGACACTTTTTGATCAGAAGTATCACTCACTCCTGTTTTAACCCCCATTTCTCTTGGATACACAATAATAATTTCGATTGTTTTGATTAATCGAAATGAAATTCTTCGTGTCGAAACCCTGGATAAACCCACGTCTCAGAAAGACCAACTACATCAGCGTTAGTTGAATTGATCAAAAGCTTAAACTCAATTTAATTTGTTTACAATAGTTCTGGAAATATTTCGGTGAATTATAAGACCATTAACCAAATTTTTGACCAAATCTTATATTCTTCAACAGCTTTTCATCTGTCAAATGCTATCAATGTAACTGTTGTGTTATGAAAGATTTGCAAATCCATTAATGTCCCTGACACTCTCAACACCTGACGTTCTTTCGTCAAAATTGTGTTGCCTTTCTTACCAACATATAATCTCACCATGGCTAAAATTCTATTATTGCAGAGGTATCGGTTATAATCTCTACTAGGAATTCTCATCAACAGAGCTCTGTTGATGAGAATTCCTGGAGAAATATTTCTAGTCATCAGCAGTGTTTTTGCAAAAAGATTATTTTGTAGAAGATTATCAGGGCAGCTGATTTCCGTCAATGGTAGTCTGTTTGATTAATCTTTTCAGCAGGCCTCCTCACAGTTTTCTGAAGACTTAATTAGCCCTGGAGTGTGGAAGTACGTTGGAATGGTGTGTATCGAAGTTATGAACAGCCAGAAGTTGTGAAAACTTCTGGCTGTTCATAACCATAATGGCGTTAAATCAGAACAGGGGAAAGCAGACTGCGCTAACTTAAAAGACCAGTGAAGAGTGAACTCTCGGCAGCCCAATAAAGCTTTTACACACCCACGTCTTCAAATGAAGTCACTATCAGTTTAGCGATAGAAACAGAAAAGGGCCCTCTCTATACTGTTCGTGCAGAAAGAGCAAGAGCAAGTTGAGCAATCTAGTTAATAATTATGACGAAATCACAAAAGAGATGGATTCAAGAGACAATTTTTAAATTATTTATCCCCCAAACCTCAAGGCTGGAAGATACACTCTGGTGAATAAAGTTCTCCAGCATATGCCAGACTCAAAAAATCATGTACCGTGATTCATCACTCCACAGCACAGCCAACTTTGCAATATTAATTCCGACGACCAAACACGAAGGGGTTTGATTGGATTTGTACGTTGCATGCTCTGATGTTTAGTTTGTGTGTTTCAGTTCTTCTTTCTTAAATACCGATGCTATGCAGTTCCCAAAGTATTTTCCTTGTTGCAATGGCAGTTCCTGTGAATTGAATTCGATGAGAACTTACGAGATCTTGTACCACCCTTCTTTCCGTGACTTTCCATCAGTTTCTGCTGTCTGCCAAAACGTTTCCCGGCTATGGTAGACCAATGGTCTTTTCATTTTAATTATAAGTCGCCATTGATCTACGATGTTGCCATTTTGCTGCAATGATACGAACAAACTGATTTCTTATATGGCATCCTACGATGGCTTTCCAATGGAAGTCGTTAAAGTCAACGCGTAGACCCATCAAGTATATTTCGTTGATTTGCTTACTTCTAGTGTAAGCGCATTTCTTTTATACCTATTGCTGACACGTAGATGACTGGAGTGATTTGTTTTTTTAGGAAAAAAATACCTATTAAATCCCAGCGGTATCCGGATACTTTTGGCAATATAGTATAGATTCCTAAAGTCAGAGAGCTAACTGTTTCTCAGAAACTCTTTCTGTTTCCAGAAATGTTCGTGGTTTCCTTCAAGGTGTTCGTTCTTCTTGCCCTAGTGGGTAGCACAGTTGGTATAATCACCGTCTTACCCACACTGGGTAGAACAGACCTGGGTTCGAGCCCAATCATATTCTGTAATTTATATAATATAATCTTTTTTTTGCTATAATTGTTTCCTTTCTTCTTTTTCTGACTATTCTTTCCCTCAGGAGTTATCTTGTTGGTGCCATCAGTTTGGGTCACTGATGGTAGGAGATTGCTGGCATCAGTGGCAACTACATATAGCGATTTGTGGGATTTTAGTCCACTAAATAGAGTATGGGAATAGCTGTGGCCCACCTCCTCTTGGCAGGTTTGGGTACTGCGAAGCAACCTTTCGGCTTGCAAAGTGGCCAGAAACAAAAGAGACAAAATATATTACTCTGATTGGTAGAAAATAGCAGATGATATGCTGAATTGCTCTGGAATTCAGAATTTTCTCAGCGAAACTAATTGCTATTCTCTTGCGTGGTGTCCACTAGTGATTCCTGTCCGTATATATAATGCTACGCTGTCTAGGGAGTAAATCTTAAGGTCATTCACAAATAATTGTCATTCGACTTGAGACTAAGCAGATTCCAAGTTCTTTAAGGGCAGATAAATAGGACCTCGTACCTATAGGACCTAGAGGATTATGAGGCTGACAAAGCTCCTTCAATGCCAAGTGAGGCCCGAGATTAAACAAGAAACGTAGACAGAATGCTAATCAAAAGAGACAAAATTCCATAAGCCAGTCGTTTGGCAAGAAGAGGACGTGGTCATCTTCACTCCATCAAGCGCTTTAGAAAGATCAAGAAATAGAAAACGAGTAACGTCCCTTTGGTCTCATTATATTTAATGTAATATAATCACGAAAAATGCGAGATATGAGGAAGTACATCATTTGGACATTAAACGGGTCTAGTGATATAAAAGATTGGAGATAAAAGCTAGACTTTTGTATAGGAGAGATTGATGCTATAGAGCTGTATGAATAGAGGTGCAATGAACAGAATGGTGGAAGTGCTTTCAACTGATGGATGGTGATTGCACTCTGCGAACATGAATAAGATAGGTTGAAACGCTTATCTTTCGGTTTACTGTAGATGGAGCGAAGTAATGACACAGAGGACACTGTAGAATAAATTTTACTGAGTATACACTAAGTGCATCTACCCATTCCTGAAAAAGGAGCATTTTAATGGAAATCTCCTTCTATAATATCATCACGTGATCGTACCATGCGATATAAAGTAGGTGGAAAGATACGTAGAGATGTTCTGTATGCACTTAAGTACGAGAATGGACAACAAGAAAGACAAATGAGTTCGAACGTGGAATGTTAGTCAGCGCAGGAAAGTCCAGTCCAACTGAGGTTTTCGCGTGTGACTATTTCTCAGGTGCATCGAGGTTGGTCCAATAATCAAATAATATCTAGCTAGTGGTGATCTTCTCTTCGGAAACAGCTGGCTGATGCGAGAACAATGAGACCAAAGATTTGTTCATGGTAACAAAAAAGTTACAGTCACTCAAATAACAACTCAGTATAACCAACGGTAACCAGAGAGACATTTCAGAAATCATAACCCGTCATACCTTACCACGAATCACAGCCAAAGACTAATATCGCAACCGAACCGAGTTCTGCTCCCAACAAGAAGGTACAGTTAGAGTGGGGCTGAGGAAACATTGTCTGGCGTGACAAATCCCGGTTCTTGCTGTCATCATTCTGATGAAATGAGATATGGTGAAAATAATGAGTCCATGAGCCCATCCAGCTAGGTGCCAACAATGTAATCTGGTAGTTGCGGCGTAATGGTAAGGGAATATTTTTGAGGTGCTCATTCGGCATCTTAGTACCAATGGAACAATATTGCATTCCACAGGTTATGTGCAAATTGTTTTCGATCAGACTGATTCCTTCATATCATCATTGAATCCATCTGCTAACGGGTTCTACCAACACGACAATTCTATACAACTGTGTCACAGTTGTATATAATTTGTCCCTGTAATATTAAAGTGAATTCAGTGTATTACAATGGCTATCCCAGTCACCAGATGCCAGATCTCAATCCACTGGAGCATTTGTGGGATCAGATGGAACACGCTATTCGGAGTAGAGATCGGATGCAATGCAATTTGTAACAACTGTGGGGAGCAATTAAATGAACTAATATTTCTGTAACGCGCTTTCGATACCTCATTGAGTTTATAACACGATGAATCTATATTTCTCTGACGGCTAAAGAAAGGGGGACATATTTGCTATTAGGTAGGTGAAGGAATAACAAAAAGGGACTAAATGTAGCATTACGGTTCTCTCGAATATGCTGCTGGACGTTAAAGGTCCGAAATATGGCAATTTCAGCAACAAAAGTTGTAATCATTCGGAATAGAAAGAAGTAAAGTGGAGCCAAATTGAAAGAATCGAGAGGATGTTACACCTGAGAATTTCCATGAATATGATCCGCTTTTCCATCAGATGGAAGGTCCGCTTTACTCTCTCGATTTAGCTCTATCTGAATTCTTCTATGTTCATGTATCAATTCAGGACATATTTTGGATCTCTGGGGGAGATCCAAATCGATATTAGTAAACAAGTTCCAGAAATGCTTCCAGTCGCGGTAGAAGAGAATGGCTTCATGTGATGTTGCCCAATGAAACTGGTTTAGGGGACGAAGCAAATAATTAGTAAGTTCAATTTTGACTAATGAAGTAGTTCCCGGAACTTTCTAATCACGTCTCAAAAAATCAGTGTTGGAAAAACTCTCCCGTCCTAAAAGTGCAGATTCATTTCCCTGAGCTGTGATATTAAAATGGACAACGGTAAAGGCAAGAAATGATGGAAACATCAGGGCAAAATTTATTTAATGCGGACAACCAGTGCATTTCAGCATGAAGTGCTGCGCACCTCTGGCTGGGATACAAGTTGTCCGTTTTAGCATTGAGTCAAAGAGGTGTTGACATCCTCTTCAGAAATATCTCTTCATGTCCGGATCAATAGTCATCTTAAAAATGCTGTGGTTTGGACTGGTCGAGACATTGCTTAAAGTTGGCCATCATGTCCGGCAAGTTCAACAGAAGACAAATTAGTGGACATACCAGAATCAGGATAATATATCGGCATCTCAGAAAAACCACCCCAATGGCTCTGTCTCCTGCTTAGACTCTTCCAATTTACATTACACTTGAACATTTCATATATCATCACGATGTACTGATGTAAATTTTAAAAATTTCAGATAGTTCCATCAATTCCTTCAGGGTGGAGAATAATTATTCTAATGCTGATTGTATTCATCAATACAATCAGCATTAACACAGATGAACACTGATCTTACGAAGGAAATATTTAGTCTCAAGACATAACTAAAGAGGAGAGTTTAATCAATAAAATCAGCATTATCCAAATGATGTCGGCTTTGTACTATTTTAAGAGCGCTTTTATTGGAGATATCTCTTGTATGTGGTTCTGGTGGAGGTGTCTTGTCTATGTCTTCGAGTAGGAGTGGCTGTTATTCTCTAAATAGGGAGAATAATCTCCATGATTCAGCTTGAAGTGGATCACCAGTATACATCGCTCATTCGAGAAGTTCGTATTTTCTGAATTTCATTTCTGATCAAACAACTTGTCTGCAGCCCTTCAATGTCCAATGGTTTCTCACGTGCCCAATGTAGGCGCATTTGCTCTTATGAGGCCATTGGTAGCGGGTACACAAGTTGGCCATAGGCGATAGCCCAACCGTGCTAGTGTCCCATACATGATCCACCTCGAAATGGATCCTGCCACCTGTTCTATTGCGTGGTCAGTTGGATTCTCTTCTTGTGTGCATAGGATCCTGTTAGTGGTCCTACCACAATCATAAAGTTTGCAACAACTGCGGGAAGCAACTTAGTCTACACGAATCAGCATCCTTCTGGTACGCTTTCGACATTTCGCGAGCCCAAGAAGCGAAGAATTCGGGCTGTTCTGAAGGGTAAGGGAAACAAGAAAATCTCTCTTTTTATTTAGTTTCAACTAGAAAAGCACAGCGTGTGCTGTATAGGAGAAGTTTCTGATTTGATTTTCAATATATTTAGTGCATTTAGATCCATGAGAGCTCAGATGTTTTTGAATTGTATAGCCACCTCTATAGTGGAAGTGGTACACACCCACAGATTTTTCAAATAAAATCTGTTGGAATTTTGCCCAAATGGTTTGGATAATTCATGGAGGCCAGGGTTTGTAAACATCTTTTTCGGTAGAACGAAAAGTGTTAAATCGTCCACGATAAAGGATTAGTCCTAAATGTAGAGGATACCATATTAGATCAATATCATTTCCTCAGATTTTTTCTATTCTGAAATGATTTGCCACACGACATCTTCAATCATTTGTAAGAAGCGTTCACCAATCGCTAGCGTTCTGTAAGAAAGAAGTGTGTTAATTTTTTCGCTGTCATTTCTAGTTCTGAATTGCCCAATAATAGATGTACTCTTTGATGGATGGAACACTGTTCTTCTGATCACAAAATGTTGAACAGATCAGGGTAATACGTGTTCAGAAAATACAGATGTCACTATCTTCTACAAACAATTATTGGACAAAATAAGGTTTCCATTCTCGATAATGCAGTTCTTCTTATAACTACAGTTTGGATTGAAATGTGCCATTCTTCTTTATTAGCCTATCATATGGGAATTTCTTCTCATCTTTGCCCGAATCATTTCCATCTTTCTTTTTCCATTGTTTTGGGGGTTCTGCACATCTTCCATCAACACAGTTTCTGTGATATATCACCATACTTTCTACCTTGCTAGGATTGGGTGTGTTCCTGGATGTATCACAGTTCAATCAATTTCACAGATGAACTCCAAAATTAAGGAACTAATTTCTTCTTCAAAGGCTTGAATTTCTATAAAAATTCAGTTCAATTTCCATTTAAAGGTCAATTCAATCGTCATTTCTAGGTAAACTCAATTGTAATTTCAAGATCAACTCAAATTTACAGTTATTTACAAAAAAAACGTTAATCAGTCCTTCTTGGTACATAACAAAACTCCTTTCTTCAAGAAGTTTCCTCTGGCTTCTTAACCCTGAACCAATCCACCATATCCTACTTATAAAATATTACAAGTTATCTTAGCCAACTCTGTTTGTGGTTATTATATAAAATAATTAATAAATAACGTAGATAAACGTGAATATACATAGAAACATTTATATACAAATATAATAAAATGAAAAGAGAGAAGGTAAAAATGAGAGAAAGAGAATAGAATAGTAGATTAAGAAAAATCTCTGCGGCATGTACAATCCATTTTAACAGCGATGAGAGGGAATAAAAGATTAGTTTTGTAATTATTCAAGGAAACGCAGGGATTTATATTTTTAACAACAACTGGTCTTTCATCCCGTAATATGATTCTCCATCTGGTATCCGCCTTTTGTACCACTTTCATTTTCGCAGTTTACAGGGTGGCACAAGCACCTAATCGATGTGTCTTCCTTCCTTTTTCTCTTTGATCAAGTCACCAAACACGTGCAAGTACCATGCCCCAGCCATCGTGGAAAATACCCGATGGAAAAGATGAATCTTTAATGTCAATTACCAAGATTTAAAAAAAACATATGTAACAGTTATAGACATTTATTTATAATAACGAATTGGAAAATTGGTATTGTAACTTTACAACGGAATTCATCCTCTGACATTCCAATAATAACGAAGATGTCAGATGACACGACTTCCGGGTTTGTTTGTCAACAAAACCTTTTAATAAGAACAGAATGGGAAATTTTCAATTTGATTTTCTAACTCAATTAAAATTTTATCTTCCCATTAAAGTAATCTAAATCGTTTAATCTCGTACAAAAGCTGTTCGGCTTTCTTCCATAAGGAACAACCACCCGATCACCATTTTTCTGTCTTTCTCTCTTTCTTTCTCTTTCTCCACTTTCACGGCCATTACAAATGGCGACTAGTTTAGCACTAAACAGGCAGTAAACGATAGGTAATACTCACCCAGCCTTTCTGACAGCCCCCGTACAATTGAAGGACGCAGCTGCCGCCCCTGACCTGGTCCTGTAGGGACAGTTCCGGGCATCCACATCCTCTTCATCGCTAACGGCCGTGGTCAGCGATAGCCGGTCATCGTCGGACATCTTGGGACACGGAGAACAAAGCATTTAATATACAGTCGTTATGACAACCACCTCTAAAATCTCTTATAAATATCTAAAATAACCTTGAACAGTTGGAGAGACACATATTCAAATTACAGCGACATTTCCACAAATATTTCTCGTATGTCAGAAGAGAGTTAAAAAATCTCCACAGATCGAAGGTAATCATAGCAGGCAGGCAGGGTGCACGTGCTAGTGCGCTCTTCCTGCGTTCCTGCAATGACGTTAGAGCCGGGCACTTGGCAAGTCTCCAACAGCAAATTTATGTAATGTTTGGAATGGTGCCAGGGTAGGAGGAAGTATTATGAATCAAATCTTTCGGGTCCGTTTAAGATTCAAAGAAAAGTTGGTAAAGTAACTGAAGATCGGGCAATCGACCCCTAACAACCCTCGCAGTTTGGAATGCAGAAGAATTTTTTATAAGAATCGTAAACAGATGAATAGAATAGTAATGCAGGAGTCGATCGTTTCGACAGGTGGAACTAAGTGAGAGAGTAGGAGGAGGCGGAGCAAGATGGGGATTATTAGAGGATAGTATTATTGCTAGTGGGCGGGAAGAGTTTATGTGAGAGGGAACATGTGGAGAAGTGTGATAAGAAGATAAATAGGCCACTTATATTAAGGCATCCAGAGTGTTTAGAATGCGTTGGCGTTTAGTAATAAAAGGGTACAAGCATCTCTCCTTTATAATAGGAGATGCTACATCGCCATGAGGGCTACATCTGCATCTTCCATCCATTGCAATCTTTAGGCAAGGCTTACAGTTTTGAGCTCGAG
The DNA here is from genome assembly GCF_048544385.1 of Mastigoproctus giganteus. NCBI lineage: Eukaryota > Metazoa > Arthropoda > Arachnida > Uropygi > Thelyphonidae > Mastigoproctus > Mastigoproctus giganteus. Next base: position 5,560,744 of record NC_143582.1, read on the forward strand.
TGAATTTTGGTGACCTTGAACATCCAAGAAACGCATTACAGCATCTAAATCTTAGCGATGTTTACAGCATGCGTGGTTTAAATTGTTTTGCATATGCGATTTTGAGTTCAAGTGAATTTTAGTGACCTTGAACATTTAAGAAATGCATTACAGCCTCTAAATCTTATAAATGTAAGCACTTTCCATAGATGCATTTCAGATGCTGTTATGGACGAGTCAGAATCTGTTTCTCTGACCTTTACAATATCTTTAAGAAATTTTATTAACCAACCTAAGTTAAACATAACATTGCTTTCAGTTCCACCACGGAAATGATATTCTAGGGAAAAAAATGGGATGGCACTTGAAGAAACTTGCTCTTAATTGAAATTAAGAAAGAACAGCTAAAGAATTCAAATTGTTACAAAATTGGAGTCTTGGGAGTTCACCTTGACGAAAATCTACATTTCTAACCAAAGCAGAAGTTTCGCAGGGGAGATGACTAACCCTTTATCTAGGGAACCTCTTTAAAGTATGGATGAAAGGACATAGGATTACCAAAAGCATTAATTGGTAACCATGGCGATCCCAATTAGTGCTCTTATTTCTTGGGTTAAATAAATAAAGACTGGAACAGATGGTACAGGAAAGATTTGTCTTAAGGGGTAGGATCATGGAAAACAAGTATTAAATCATTAATTAACTACTACGACTAATGCAACTTTTGAATTCAGCAGTTACCTGTTTTCTTTCTTCTTCTTCTTCTTTGATGGGAATATTAAACATTTTAAATAAGTGTTGGCAAGTGTCCACGAAGTAAATGAAGGCCATCTTGATGAATTTCAGGGGGAAAAAGCGAGTAATGGAAGTACAATGGCCAACAGCATCGAAAGAATAAAATGGGAAATTGTACTGAAGGTCCAAGTGAAAGTAATAAAGGGTACGAAGATTAATAAAAGGACGAAGTATAAAAAGTTGGCAAGGTTTCCAGACGTCGAAATCAATGGCGATCTCTGAGAAATCTTCCTTTTGGTGCCTTGGCTTGCGAACTAATTGCATTTTCAGATGTACATCGATTTATTGGTGATTTATAGCGAAACAGCAAACAATTCTCAGATATTGCAGGCGAAATAGACTGAGTGTAACGGATTTTTTGACAAAACTAACGTCACAGGTCGGGATGAAAAATATCTTTTATAGAAACTCATTCAATTGGACTTTGCTCACTTCCCACATACATTATTCAATTCTGCCTCTATATATTTCTTTTACACTTTATATTTCTTTTCCATTTAGTTTTAAAACTATTTTCTAAATATCTTCCTTTGTCTTCTTCACAGTGAAGTTCGATTTTCTTTCTTATTTCATCTTGTGTTCCACAGCGCTTTACCAATTCTGCCCCTTGACTTGATCACTCTGGAACGTCTTCAATGAATGCATCTACAGTTCATACAACTGGTCTCCACCTATTTTATTTCTCTCATCCTCTCTTCCGTTCTTTATCTCACGCATCTCTTCCATTCTCTCTCTCTTTCTTTGGTTTTCTCCCAGATTTTTAATTGCTCTATATACCTCGCACTCATTATTTTTCTCTTTCCAATCATTCCTTCTCTTTAATTTGTTCTCATCTTCTTTACTTCTGTCCCTCTCTCTCTTTTCTCTTCCTTCGACCTTCGCTCATTCCAGTTTTTCTCTCACTTTTTTTTATTTTTACATTTCTCATTCGTTTTTCCTTCCTCCATTCATCCCTCTCTGTATTTCTCCCTCTCACTGTCTTTCTCTAATTCCTTTCCCCTCTTATTTCTTTCTCTTTCTCGTTCTGCCTCTGTCCGGTAGACACGTAGGGTTGATGAATATGTGGACAAGAAGCGATTTAAGTGACTTAGAATGGCATGGTATTTGGCGCCAGAAACGCTGTTATAAGTATCTCGGAAAAATCCTGCTGCAATTTTCACGTACGACTCTGGAGATTAGTCCAATAACCAAGTACCATCCAGGCAATGGCGTTTTTGTGGTTGAAAATAGCCCGTTGATGCAAGCGCTCAACGAAGGCCAAGAAGATTTGTGCACTGCAACAGAAACGATACGCTCAATCAGATAACATCCCAGTGGTATCCAAAGAGGCGTTTCACAATGGACGCTCGTCTTGGACGAGGTATCGGAACCGAATTCCAGTGCTCTCAACAAAAACATGATGGCACGGTTACAGTGGACTCAGAGACAACAATAGCGGACTGTGGAGTTTTGGAAATCTTTGTCTGGTATGACGAATCCGAGTTCCTGCTGTTTCACACTGATGAAGGGACCAGAATACAGGAAAACAACATGCAGTCATGGATCCATCTTGATGAGGATGCTGGTGGGTGGTGCAAGTTGGCCCACTGTTGAGACCAGTGGAGTGGCATTTGAATGTTACTGGTAATGTTTCAGTTGTTTTCAGCCATGTCCATCCTTCATGGCTGAAGTGTACGATCTGAGGGCTAATCGCTGACCTGTAGTGTACCTAATAAAGTGGCCACTCATTGTATAAATGTTTCTTTGTATCTCTCTCTCTCTCTCTCTCTCTCTCTCTCTCTGTGTTTGATCAGAACAACGTCCCTCATTTTCCAGGTTATCTAGTGTCTGGGTAGATTCTTTGTTCAGAGGCTTAGTGGACTATTCGTGCTTATCGCAAGCAACGGCTGCTTACGAAAAAGCACACATACGCACGCGCACACACACACACCCCGCTTGTAAATGAGGTGCTTAAATTAACATTGGTCTTCTCTGTTTATCTTACTAGTTGTTTGGAGGACAAAAAGGGCATCTTATTGCTTTCATAATTTACGCGTTTACCAGGAGCGTGGATGCAGACAGCAAGCGATGCTATCAGCATCACCATTTATGCTTGACTGGGCATAAACCACCCTGATTACCTGGTAGCTGCAGATAAACACCGCGCAGGATGATAAGAAGCAATAAAAGCAAGAAACCCAGAAGATATGAAGGAAAAAAAAAAGGTAGAATTCTAGAAAAGTGATCTTTACTTCAGAATAACTGAGCAGCAGTTTCTATTTTTGGGTCTTTTCAAGGACAGAAGATATTTTGTTTGATTGCAAGTTGCTGGCACTGAACGCACAATATTGAACACATAAAACGGAAATTACGTCACTTGAGACCGGACGTGGTTTTCCAGAGAGAGTTTTTAACTGGCTTATCGGGCACACAGACACACATGTTTTTCCTCATCTTCTCCTGATAAGAGACCTCATAACCCATTTCTCTTCTTTATTGCTTTTGGGCCAACTGTTTCTTTTTGAGTGGTATTCTTCGAATCGAGTGACAGAAGAGCTTTGATGCAATACAATAAAATAAATAAATTTTGCGTTACATTTTGTCTCTTGGAATCGATTAAGTGGAGCTTACTGATTGGATGAGACCTCAGACGGTACTTTGGGAGCAGCAACTGGAGCATTTATCATTCCAAGGTCAGCACGATTCCTTCTTGTTGCTCTTTTCTAGCTAATGGACAAGACGACTTCGGAATTTCTTTTCTTTTATTGTATTCTTGCTGAGGAGAAACAGTCAGGCTCAGGAGCTCATCTAATAATCATCCGGCGTAAGACAGATGTAGACAGTGAGAGAGAGAGAGAGAGAGAGAGAGAGAGAGAGAGAGAGAGAGAGAGAGAGAGAGAGAGAGAGAGAGAGACTACAACAAAGTGGGAAAGAAACTAAAAGCAAGAGAAAAAGAAGGGGAAAGAAAGAAAAGGAAAAGAGGAAACAAGGAAAGAAAGAGAATGTGAGAGAAAAAAGAAGAGACAAAGAGAGAGAGAGGAAAAGAGAGAAAAAAAAGAGAGAAATAAAATAAAATAAAGAGAATTTGAAGAGAAGACATAGATTAAGTGATAGAAAAGGAGAGCAAAGTGGAAATCGGAGAGAAGGAATAAGAAAAAGGAATCGATAAGATACAGAGAGGGATAAATAAGACGGATGGCAAAGCAAAAGAGGGAAATATGATAAATAGATAGAGAGATAGACTCTGAAGAGAGCGACAGACGGAGAAAAAAGAAAGCACGACAGAGAAATGGAAAGAGAAAATGAGAAAGAGAAAACATAGAGAGGAAAAAGTGAGCCATAGAAAGAATAAGAAACAGATAGAGAAGGATAAAGAGAGAGAGAGAGAGAGAGAGAGAGAGAGGGAGGAGTAGAAACAACAGAGTAAGACAAAGTGAGAAAGAACACTGGAAACAAGGGAAACAGAGAAAAACAAAGAGAGAAAGGAAACAGTTTCACAAGAACCTGTTTCCTCTTCTGCTCTTCATGTACCCATTTTGAAAACTTTGGTACTCATTTAATACCAAGGTACTGCTACTCATGTGCAATACCTTGCATTTATTAATGCCAAACTTCAACTGCCATTTCTCAGTCCATCGAGCCAAGTTTCTTATATCTTGTTGTAGTAGCCCACCCTGATGACTGTCTTTAACCACCCTGCCAACATTTGCATCATCTGCAAATTTAGTTGATATACCTTAATCAATGTCATTAATAAACATTGAAAACAACAATGGGTCCAACACTGAACCCTGGGGTACTCCACTAATAACATTAGTCCACGAAGAACAGCATCCATTGATAATCACTCTCTGTCCTCTTCTAATTAACCATCCCTTTACTCATACCAGTAGAAGTAATTGGAGAATTTCGGTATATTTTTCGAATACTAACTCTCCTGCATGGGGAAGTGAGAATTCGGAAACAAGGGGGTTAATGTAAGAAGAGGTTTTTTTATGTAATGGACAGCAAGTTGTTAATCAAGTAGGCCAGTCTTCCACTTTTTCTTCGACTTTGGGAGAATCGAATATTGATATTACTGTTTTACTTAATAGCAATATGGAGATAAGTGAAGTGGAAATTGAGAGATGGCTGGTTGACAAGTGACTATAGGCGTGTGTCCCCTTTGTGGTCCAGGACACAGTACAGAAAGTGCATATCGAATTGGAAGATCGGTTTGCTTTTAAGACCATGAACTGGCAGAACTTTAATAAGGAGGATGTGAACTCTTCAGTTCTATACATAAAATTGGGACAGCAGCCTGGCATCGATAAATCCAGGATTGTCATTGATATTTTGAAGAGTGCTTCCTATGTCTTTATGAATGCTAGATGGTTGTTCAGCGGGTAAGATGTAGATTACGAGATCAAATTACCTTATTGAAAGAAAATTACATTGAGCAGAGAAAAAGATATGTTAATATGATTAAAAAAAAGAAAGAAAACATCGCCATGGAAAAATCTGTGGGAGAAAAAATGGCAAAGGATCCATGGGAATTATCGTATAAGATACTCTTTGATAAGTTAAAACTTGAGAAAATTATTTCATGCTATGAAGAAAGATGGGCTATCCGGGACGACTGGATTGATTGATTCAATGAATAAGATCCGTCCTTCCTAGTTTCTTCAGAAGTTTACTCAGTATGAGCAGCTGAAGCATGCCTTGTTGATGACAAAAGTATGGAAGGCATCTGGCAATGATGGGATCTTCCCAGAAACTGTTAAGAAATTTGGTGAAATTAATATACAGGATTTGTGGATTTGAACAATGCTTTTCTTCAGGAAGGCGATACTGCTTCTTATAGACTAGTTGATATTTTACCAGTGTTGGAAAGGATGCTAATGAAAACAATCAAAGGCACAATATGAGCAATAAAGTATGAGTTCCTCCAAGTAGCACGGCTTTAAGAGGAGTAAATCTACTGAGGGTGCAATATATTACATGGTCACGCATGTGCAGGAGACTCAGGAAAACTATGTCTCAGTTATTTTTATTGACTTCAAGGAGGCATTTGATGGACTTGGTACAGGAAACTATACTGGCTCAGAAGAACTAGCTTAGAGGGGTGCTCCAAGGCTCTATTGTGGACCATACTCTTGGAGTATGGTTATTGACGAACTGTTAGAGAAGAATTGGGCCAGCAGTGATCTGACTAAGCACGCTGATGACGTGTTGTTGTTATTATTGGTATATTGCAATTCGAGGAAGCAACTAGAGGAAAGGTCACGAAGAGCCTTGGGAAATGTGGAGGAGTGGACTGATAATCATAAAATCGAAGTATCGCCATGAAAGACTCATAATATTCAAGTACCTGGTAGTGCTTATTGTTGAAAAAATATGTCCTTTTTGTCCCACAAAATATCTTAGTGAAAATATCAGGACAGTGTGTTCGAAAGTTAAAAGACTAGTCCGAGTAGAATGGAGGGTTAGAGGGAAGTCCCTTGACCTCTTGTATAAGTGTGTATTACAGTTACGTATGTTGTGGGGCATGAAGATTTCGATTTAATAATGTTGTTATTAGAAGAAGTTTCATTCCTGCTCAGAGTTCCTTGGTGTGGTCTACATCACTATCTTCCATGATGCTTAGCAGGAAGGGATCAAAGATCAAACTCTGCTTTACATATGTTACAATAACCACTGCCTCTTACTTGAGTCTTGTAAATTTCCCTATATAGCTGCAACCCGGTGAAAAAGCCTGAAACTGATACCCAATCTCAAGTGTCATACCCAAGATCTAAACAGAAAGCGCTCAAGTCTTTACATCACAAAAAACTCTTTCCAAGCTTCCATCCAAAAGCCATTGAACGCAGAACGAAATTAACGCAGCAAAATCTTAGTTATTCAAACAAAAGTATAATATCACCATTAAAGCCCGAATTTTCCAATCCGGTTTTTAGATTTGATGGCCGGGCCAAGCCCGGCCATCAAATCTGAAAACCTAATCAATTTAATTATTAATTTAATTAATAATTAAATTAATAATTAGCAATAAGTGTCCTCACTTTAGACTTCTGGATTGGACTTCTACTAGTTTTGAATCTTCATGGTAGACCTACAAGTGGCAATTGGATCTTTGGAAATCATCACCACTTTATATTGGGACTTTTTATAGTGTCAGATACCTCCATGGTATTGCATTATGGCATGGACATTACATTCAGAACGAATTCAACTCCCTACGAGGAATCTAAGATAATTGTACATACAAATTGTGGTATGGCATCCTAAATTAGTTGCGGGATTGCTGTGAAAGCTGGCTGGGACCTCATAGTAAAATAAATAATAAAAAAAGGGAAATATTCATGCTACGCTCTCCAAGACTCACACATGTGTGACATAGACCTGCCAACTCAAACTGCTATCCGCAGATGTTGATGACAAGGAGATTACGAATGGAGAGTACACAATCCATCCATAGGAAAGATAAAGCTTGTGCTACATACTCTGTAAAATTGCATCAACTTTCATAAATATTGAATATTATAGAGCCCCCTAGACTTTTTCAACTTAATTTTTTTAGTCTTACTTTATATCTCCTCCTCCTTTATTTAATAATGACCCTTCGGTATTCAGAAAACTCACTGGAATTCATCTTCCCGCTTATTCAATTTGCTGACGTAGCAATGGCTTTGGATTCGATTTCAACTCTCAACTGGCTAATTTAGAATCTTCATCTCCATCACTGCAGACCCAGGGCCCTCTTTGATATCCTTCGCAGTTATAGTCGTGAACAAGTCTGCAAATTTCCGGGATAGTGCTTACCTTGATCTTATATTGTCCTGTATAATGGATGTTTGTCACAGAGATATTAAACCATTCTGGAATTTCATGAAACATAAGGATAATCCAGTAGCAAGTTACAACTGCGTAATTCGGATGAAATTCTTTTATCTAATGAATTCCAACCACAACTTTGTTGTTTACTTTTCGGTCGAAATGATGAAGCCATACCTCATCTGCAGTTATCACTTTGTGCAGAACCTCACCATCTTCAGTAACTATCCGTTGCAGTGCCTGACAAACCTCCATGCGAACTTGTAGTTTCTCAGGTGTGAGTATCCTAGGAACCCAGCGTGCACAAACACGTATCAATGCAAATGATCATGGAGAATACTTGTGTTCTTCCAAATGGTCGTATAACAGTTGCCCTACTGTTATACGACCCTTAAACCAATCATACTGCCTAATTTTGTCTGTGATCACCAGTTTGCTTCATTTCGGGCAATATACCTATGAAGCTCTTGATAATCATGGCTACGGTGCCTCAGCGCTATCATCAACCAAGGGGACTCGGACCCTTCTTTCCTCTCTAAGTGGAGTATCTCAAGACGGAGGTTCTTTAACGATCCATCCTTCTTCTTTCATCAACACCTCAGATGTTTGCTCTCTATGATGTCTCAAGATCTATTCGGCTATGAAGGAGATAACCGATTCTCAGCAGCTTCAATGCGCCCTCAATAAATTCGCTCAGTGAGTGGAGTGATGAGTCTGCTAACCGCTCGAAGTGTAAAGTAATTTCTTTCTCATTTAGATTTATAAAAAGGAACCAGTAATTAACTATAGACACGTTGTTATCTTGTATAAATCCATGGTCCTACCCATCCTTGAATTCAGTTCACCAATCTGGAATCCTCATATCAAGAGTTGACTCGAAGAATTATTGCTGTCCTCGCCTTCTTGACAAAATAATTTTATGAAAATGTTAATTGAGAGTTGTGTTATTACACGTGGACGGACGGACGGACTTGCAATAGCCAGCAGTAATCTTATACATTTTCAAAACAGCTTGATGCACAGCATGGCACCAGGTGGCAATGCTGTATTTCATTCTGTTTTAAAATTACAAGTTTCTCATCTTATGCACAATTATACAAGCGCCATATTAAAATCAAAAAATTATTGAATAAATTGGCCATCAAACTAAATTTAAGTATGGATTCGGTGTCTCTACCCAACCCCCAGAAAGATGAACTTTAATGGTTAAAAAGGAACAATCATGGAGTATATTTATAAGTTTTGGTTTGTTTGTTATCTCTGGAGACGAGTGCATAATAAAAGTCGAATATTTCTCAGCCCTTTCAACGCAGAAACACTTTCAGAGATTCGTTTATTGTTACAAGGGTGGGAGGGCTATCAGGAGACCCACAGCAGTCCAAAACCTGTAAGTGGTTTCTACAAGACGTGCCAAATTTGCCGTGCGCATGCTTCTGCCTATCATACAAACTTCCAACAATAACCCAGCTCCTCGCTCTGGCTCCATCAATCTACGTTCCCTCGAACAGAAGAGATCTACACGGTAACCTAGCAACCACACGAAGAGGTGACCTCAGAGAAAGAATTGCTGCATATTGTTCATCACCCTGATGGACAGGATGAAGCCTTTTATTGAACCGGGCAATCTTTAAAACTGCCAACTCTCTTTTAAAATTCAGCTGAACCGTGGACGCTATCAGTTTGACTTCTGTTGTTGTGAATTGTTTGATTTTAACTCAAGGGACGCAAAGGAGAAGAAAGAGGTGAGGTCGATCTCCGATATCGGAGATGTTTCTTGAAACTGCCGAAGTGCATCATGGGAATTAACTCTGTTGTTAATCGCAGAAGTCCGCAGAAGTATGAAAAAACTTTCCCTTCCATAAAAGATTAAACGGAACCAGAAAATTCTTAGAGGTAAGTCAGGACACCGTGTGGTGATACACGTGATCGAACAGGTTGCAATTTTTTTTTCAAGAGCCTGTATAAGTCGGAAGTCAAAAATAAGTAAGATACAGAACTGCTGAAATTTCGTGACATTTCGATGTCAGGGGATCCTTAGGTTGTTTGATGAATGCAAATGGAAGCGGGCTGGTATACAGAAACCACAAAGAAACGACCCAGACAACCTCGAAGCACGTGTCGCGTGGCAGGAGAGCTAGTAAACAATTGTCTGTTCGGAACGCAGATCGACGTTGTCGCAGCACACAAAACACCATCAGCGAGATGATTGGGACACGTGTTAATATTAATACGGTGAGCGGAAAGCTGGGTTACCACCTCACATAACCCTCCACAAGACACTGTTCACCACAACTAATGCCAAATGCAGATTGGTGTAAGGCCCTTCATTCTTCGACCATAGACAAATGGAAAGCTTTGCTTTGGAGTGAGGAGTCACATTGTATGGTCTGGTAGTGTAACAGTGGTGGGTTGTGCTTGGGTGTGGCAGAAAGCTACCTGTTGGACTGTATCATCCTCTCAATGAAGATGGAGGCAGGGTGGTTGGCTGGGGCTGTTTTTCATGGTTTGGCGTAAGACCTTGGTTGTTTTGGACAAAACCATGAATGCTGGGGTCTATCTAGGCGTTTTGGACAATAATGTGATAACCACGTTGTGGGAAGGCCCATACCTGTAAATAAAGATTATTTGCAAATATGCAGTTATCTAAATATTAATGGTAAGGCAGAATCATTACTATCTGGACAGCGTTTATTAATACTACCATAGGATGATACGTAAGGAAGATCTAGAAAAAATAAATAAATAAACAGAAAACATGCAATGTTGTATGCGCCGGATTGGTTTGGTGCTTTTCAGTCTTATTCCCTAGTGAATATATAAACCTCTGTACAGAGTTATACTATGGTGCGAAAAGTAACAGGACACCAGCGTGTTTCACTGCTCTCATTGCTGATTTTTCAGAGATGTATGTACATGTTTGAGAAATTTGGTTACCTTAGCAATGTATTAGAGTAACCTTAGGAAAGTATCATTGAGATGAACTTAGGAAAGCGTTAATGAGTGACCTTGGGAAAGTGTCATTGAAGTGAACTTGGGAAAGTGTCATTGAAGTGACCTTGGGAAAATGTCATTGAAGTGACCTTGGGGGGAATGTCATTGAGGTGACCTTCGGAATGTGTTGCTGAAGTAAGTTTAGAAATGTGTTGTTGAAGTGCCTTTTAGGAAAATTATCTTCAGGAATAAGGTATTGTAAACATTTTTTAAAAAGGCATGCTGTATATCTAATTAAAGGCTAGCGATAGAAGTTTAATGGATTATTTCAAAAATTGGTATCAGAGGAATAGGTTGTCAATGGCGATAGTAGCCTATTAAAATATGTTCTGCCAACTGTTATTTTCCTTTACGCTTGGTGTCCTAATACTTTTGATAACACAGTGTATAACCAACTGGTTAAGATTTATTAATGTAACAGTTGAGCGAGCAAAGTACAATGCAGTAAATGAGGCGTGCTAGCGAAGAAATTGAAAAGAAAATCGATATCGAAGAAAATGGAATTTCTAAAAAGCACTTAAAGTTGTTCTGTAATTATAAACCAAAGTGACATAAACATAACAAAGAGGGGTCTCTGCAAGGCTCTTTTTTTCTTAAATTTAAGGTAGCCCTTATTTCTTAAGGACACGTGTAAAGGTTAAAGGCTGCTGGTTTCAACGTCCTATGAATAAATAAAAGTTAATGAAATTAAGATCAACCCCAAAGATCCTTGCGAACCTCTTCGTGTTCCAGATTAACTCACCTCGCTGGGCATTTGAATAATTCTTGCCAAATCCTTCCATCTTCCGAGTACGAAACGAAATTGCTTTTTAAACCAATGTTGATAAATTAAGGTCAGAATGTAAGTGGCTGAACCCGTGCAATGAAAGTAATCTCTGGTTTCTCTGACGTTTGAATAATTCATATCGTGTACACGCCGTGTTGGCTTCAACTCGTAATCGCTTAGGGTTTGCTGCTTCTGTGCGTCAGGCTATTTTACAACGCTATCTCTGAGGAGATTCGCATATCTAATATGCTCTACGTCTGCGTCTTTTGCATTCTGCACATTCTTCTTCTCAAGTTATTCTGCAAAAGCTCAGAGATTCTTGGAGCGGAACTACAAATGAATAGTTTCTTTATCGAAAATAATCTAAACATAAAGCTTAAAGATAATTTCAAGATAAAGCTTAAAGGTCATGTTTTGCTGGCAATAAGTAGGACCCCTGCTTAGCACCAAAGGTCTTAGTTCTCGTCAGCAAACATGCCCAATGTTAAGCAACCACTGCCACCTGCCTGGATAGTGGACACCATGCATCAATGGTCCATGGACTCGTGTTGCTTGCGCCAGATAGGAGGAAGGCGTCCTTCAGCGTTTTGCACCAGGTATTTGGCCTCCTCCGACCAGCAGAATAGTTGTCCCCCAGTGTCTAACCGGCGTGTTGTTGACATCATAGCATTTGCCATCGATGATGATCAGTGGCGAGCAGAGGGTGACTCTTGGGTCGTCTGCTATGGAATCTTCATTTGGGATATTGCTCTTGATTTGGCCATATTGTATTGCGATGTCAAATGTCAACTTAACCACAGTAAGCCGTGTGTCTACTGTGGTTAAGGTATTAGGATGGGAAAGAGGGAAGGAGTGTGGGGTGGAGTCTGACTTTTTATTAAAGCAGCTGCAGGCGACAAAAACTTTCCACTTATGCATGCTAGCAGAGAAGCTGCGTTGAGTAATTAGATGTAGAGGTAAAATGTGAGTTAGGGTATGCTATCGGCCAGAAGATTGTGAAGCTTCTATCAAAGCAGTTCTCAGAGAACTTCATAAAACTGAAATTTATGGCAGCGAGTCTATTGCGAAGCCATTCGTTACTGATGGTAATAGTAGAAAGAGGATTGGCGTATGCACCACAAAAGTTGGACACATCTTGATTGGAAACATGTCTCATTTTCAGGCATCATCCTGACTGTCTTGTGCCAACCATCAAACATGGAGGAGGAGGATAAACAATGGTTTGGCCAGCAATATCTTGGTATCGTTTAGATTCAATCATCACTCTGAACAGCGAGTTACTCCCACTGATTATCTTGATATCCTGAGTGACCAGGTTCATCCCAGGTCACTCAGGATATTTTTTCCCACAAACGATGCCATGTTTCAAGGTGATAAGTCTAAAACTCACACATATCCAAAAGTGTCTAATTTTGGTTTGAGGTGAATGAAACTGAGGCAAAGCATCTCCCATGGCCTACATAATCACCAGACTTAAACATAATTGAACCAATGTGGGCATATTTGGAGAAAAGAGTGATGAGCAGATTTCCTCCACCTTCATCACCCAAGGAGCTTGAAATGTTCCTCCATGAAGTGTGGTCCGATACTCTTCCTAAGTCAGTTCAAGATTTCTTGGAATTTATTTCACACAGAATAGAAGCTGTTTCAAACGCACAGGATGGCCCAACACCACATTAGTCCACACTTGTAGCTGAGTGGTCGGTCGAAAGAGTGCATAAGTACATGTGCCCTTAATGACTGGGGTTCAAGCCCGTGACTGTTAGGTACGGTGCTGTTTCTTGTATTCTCTCTGTCTTGTGAACTCCTCTGAGCGTCTGGTTGTCTTGGAGTATAAACAGAAAATTTATTTATTTATCACAGGTGTTTCCATTATTATGCGCACCCCTGTATATTTAATTGTAGCACAGTGGATGGTCTTAGCAATTCCCAAAATAACACACACTTTGAGGAGTTGAATTAAAATAGCAGAGGCAGAAAGAGATTTGGGAGTTACTACACGGTTGGTCATTAAGTTCTCGGATCAATATAGACAGGTAGCAAAGAAGAACACAGAGTTCTTGTTTTTGAACAGAGTTGAGTAAGGAAGCAAACAGAAGTTGTAAAGAAAGCTAGCTGAAATTAGCGAAGACATTGAATAAAGAACATAAAAACTCAAACGGGATGGTTCTTAAGAATTTTCTTAGGATCTTCTGTGGATAAAGCTCTTTCAGGACTGTTCAGTAGAACTCCTCACTTTGAAGCGAACACCAGAATTCCACTTCATCAATTACCTCTGCATCAGTGTGAAATCGTAATTGTTTATTCATTTTAGGGAAGAAGAAGTCCGAAGTGTAGAGGTCGGGAGAATGAGGTAGAAGCTGCAGATTTTCAATGCTACAACTCATTACAAAGTCCAGCATACATAGCATTAACCAGTGTATAGCATTAACCTCATTGCAAAGTTCAGTGTGAGAGCAGCCTTGTAAGCCGGAACATTGTCAGCTGGGAAGGGACACTTGTGAAGAGATTCCAGCATATTTTCAACTTGATAGCGTCTTTTAACTTTTTTAGGTGGATTCTGCAGTCGTGCTGTTGCCTTTTGGGAGGGAATGTGAAAAGATGATACCTTTAGAGTCATAGATGACTGACAACGGGACCTTATCGGCAGACAATTGAATAATGCTATTATGGAGTTGGTGAAGATGGATGTTTCCATTGTTTGCTCATCTCTTGTGTTTCCTGGTCAAAGTCATCTATCCAGTATAGTAAGTCATCTATCGTTGTCTTGCTGATAGAGGTATTCATGCAGGTGGTCCTGGTATTGCACAGGACCACCTGCATCGAAAAAACATTTCATGGTTTTGTCGATAACGACTAATGGGCCCAAGCCAAACCATGAAAAACAGTCCCATACCATGACACTGCCTCCACCAAACTTCACTGTTGGGAGGATACAATCACGAAGTAACTATTCCCCTGGTATTCGCCACACCCAGGAAAGGCCATCAGACTGGTAGAGTACGAACCTCGACTCGTCTGTCTATGGGACTGTTTCCCACTGTTCTACAGTCCAGGATTCGGGCTTCTTACACCATGTTAATCGGCGTCTAGCATTTGTTCTAGCATTCTTTTGAACTGTTTTGATAATTCTGTTGAACGTGTCATCTTGCATGTTCACTTTTGCAATTGTCTGTTCGAAGTGGTAGTATCAAAAAATCAACATTATCTGTACAAAGCTCCAACAATTGTGCCGAACACTCTTTCCTGTGCCCTCGTGGGTAGCACAGTTGGTACAATTACCGTTTGCCCCACACCAGGTGGAAAAGCGTGAGTTCGAATCCCATCAATGGCGCAAGAATTTTTATAGGTCTTTTTTTACAATTTGGCTGAGCTAGTCAGTCTCAGACGAGGCAAGCATGATTTTTTCTGATGAAATTTTTTGTCTAGCAAACAGCAAATCTACCACAGGACACACGCAATTTACAGACGTATTATATCAAGCACAATGTATGCGCCTGTAAACCGACAACAGCCATCATCCAATTCTTTTCGGTTTATCCCTCAGGCCGGTCTAAAGCTGATGGAACGGGGATGTTTAAACAGTCATAGAAACCACTTCATTACTCAATCAAATGACGAGGGCGCTGGTGAGTAGTGCCATCAGCTAAGGTACTGTTGCTGTTTCTCAACTGTGCTGAATATATGGACGAAGGTCCCCGGGCAAAGATGGCCTCTGTCAATGTTCCCTGAAGGCTCATTATCGGATCAACGCTGTTATCAGTCTTGGTGAGCACAACCTTCACTGCAAGCTCGTTTAAACACAATGGATTGCGTGGATTATATCGTGGTGCGTATTTGTTTGTGTGGAGTCTACCCTTCGAGAGAAACCAGCTGTGGAATTAGGATGTTGAACTAATAGTTTAGAGGAAATAAATGTCAGTTATTTTCTCCTATATTCTCCTGGAGGTTCTTATATCATTGTCGTAATAGACTGAGTGTAGTTTTCTAATTAGGATTAAAGTGATTACAAAATATGGTCTGCCCTCGAGGAACAATCTTTCACTTAAGTGTAATGTCCAGAAATGAGAATTAACGTGCAATAACAATGGTAGGGATATACCAAGAATGAAGAAGTTCAAGGGGCCACCACCAGTGGGTAATGGCAATGCATTGTCTTCTGATAGTCACATGTAGGACTTCATTATCAGTTTTATCATTATTAGGACAACAATTATTGAAGTAACAAGTCCACCATCTTTAGTGAAAGAATCTGAAATTAAGAAAATTTTTAGGACCCTTCGGCTGAGATCCAGAATCTCATATACTGTCCTGCTAAAAGTAATGGGAACACCCTGAGACAAATGTCCTAAGATGACATCCAATAGTCATCCAATGCTTGTCAGTTTAACCAAGTAATTTTGCTACCCTGATATCATGTGGGGATTTCTGAAAGCTAGAATCTACAGTTGCAATTCCTAGATCATGCTGGAGTTGAATATGAATCATTAATGAAATAACCACCATTTTGGCCAGGCAGTTTGTTCAGTCATACCTTAGTCAATAAATTTTAATCTTTAATTAAAATGAATGATTACTTGAAATACGATAAGATCTGCGAAGATACACTAGATCAATACCAAAGTATTAGCCATTTATGAAGTTTGTTCAAAAAGTAGTGGCAATATATTGATGCCTCAGTAGCATTAGTTACTCCAAAGCAACCAAGGCTACTGAGGCATCAATTATTGATATAGCACCAATCAACTTTCACGATAATGCAGGGTGTCATGTCCAGTGATTAGAAAATGGGGAGTGCCATTGTTAAATTCTTCGGCATAGTTCATTGTATCCTCTGGATGACTCCTTTTGACTTTGATTTGTTGTACGAGATGAAGGAGCCGCTCAGAAGTCAATGCTTTTGAAAAAAAAACAGACATAATACGAACGAAAGATCAATCTCTTATCATTCCTCAACAAATCTACCTTTACCTCAATTTGAGATCGAGTTCAGCAAGCAGGTGGAAGTTATTTTGAAGGAATAAAACCTCTTTTTATTACAGCGATGTCACCACTACTTTCTGAACAGCCCTCGCATTTTAACATTTTTAAAAGTCACGCAAGGTTTAAAAATTTGGTGTCTTAACTCCTGAAAGAAATCAGCTTATATTTGGACATCGATAAAATCCTCTTTTGAAGAAATTCCTAAGTATTGTTCATTGATAAGAAAACTGAAAGATGCAGGACGTCTTGTCGGTGACATTTTAAACAACCTCTCTGGATTCATTTCATTTTCTATTGCTACCCTCCCTCCCTCTCCTCAGTTTCGTGTATCTGTAAGTACCCGCGGGCTTTTCTGCTCCTAATGGGGACATGGTATCGACTATGTGTTGCCAACATCCACTTCCTATCGATCGAGTTGAAGGTAGCTCGCATTATCAGCAGTTGCCACTTTTGGAAGCGCTCTCCTTCGCAGATCCCAAACTGTGGTTCTATCGCTTGTTCAAATTATTACTGTGGCTTAGAGAAGATCTCGTAGCCTGGAGGTAGTGAGTTAAACCAGTGACGTCACAACAGAACCTGTAGCTTGCGCTGCCACTCTGCATTTAAAACCCTCTAGCTTTTGTCACCCAAGTGTACACGCTTGCTGGCGATTATTTTCTTTTGTTGACCTTTGAATAGTTCTTTTCTCGGAACTAATCTTTTAAGAAAGCAATAATGGTCTTCTGGACTCAACTTAATGCAGAGGAAGGTTGTTGGAGAGTTAATGCATTGGCACATTGCCAGAAAATTTCAGCCTTTTGGTGGAATTCTTTGGTGGGGTAAGCAATATTTCTCTCTGTAAAGCGAATGAGTTAAGAGTCCGCAACAGATCTCAAGATGGATCCTTCATGTTTTTTTTTTTTTTTCAAATAAAACTGAAACTTTCAATGTCTAATTTGCATGCTGATAAATGAATCCTTCTCCAATACGCTAGGCTACTAAAAATTGGTTGAGTTTCTTCTTTATTCCCAGCCCTCATTCAACCCATGTTACTAAAACAGAAAATGGCTTTAACAACTGTGATAGTTGTTAAATTGGTTGAGGAAGCTCAACCAATTGAAGTTCAATGAATTTAAACTCAACCAATTTAAGTTGTTAAATTAGTTGAGTTGCCTCAACCAATCCATGCTCCTGGAAAAGCAGAGGATTCAATTGAGTGCGGTTAAAAAATTAATAAATCGTCTTATCTGGATTAAAGGTGTTACAATATGGATGTAGTCGAGCTGAAACAGGCACGTGCTCACTTTCCAACCTGCTTGTGAGACGGATCGACATGAATCCTTTTATACAAAATAAATGGATAAAAAAATCATTTTTCCCCTAAATTTCTGAATTCCTCATTTCTAAGTCTCCAAAATGTTACTTCTTCTGTTTTGTTAATTTTTGATCCTGTCTGATGCACGAAATTGTCTTAGACACCAATTGTCTTTCTCCAGATTGTCGCATATAGAAAAATATCATTCACCAAATTGTTTCGTATACAGAATCCTCGCATACAGCCAATTGTCACGCACCAAACTGTCATACAACGAACTGATGTGGACCCGAGATAAACACTCTTCTGCAAATTACAAAAGATAAGCAACATACACTGCCCTACAAAAAGTTATGGGATGCATAGGACCAAAATTGAACAACAGATATCGTGAGATGTGTCCCAAAACTTTTGGTAGGATGGTGTATTTAGACAAAAATGACATCTATACTTTCTGTAGTTCTATTTATATCTCATTCTTCGGTACAGGAGTCAACAGAACTCTGTGTGTGCATGTCAAATTCCACTTAATGGATTTTTTTTGGGGGGGACACGTTTCTTAATGGACCAATATATCTTAATCATGGATGCGTGCAAGCCCAGAAGGAATCGCCAATTTCCAAAACACTTTTAGTGTCACTTACACGGCTGTGAAAGTGCTCCATACACTGGTTGCAAGGTTAGCACGTGCAATGGCATCTGACTTGGGATTGTTTCGACATTAAGGCGTGGATCGATTGGCACACTTGGACGGAGAAAACATCTTCTAGATGGAGCTAATGAGTTAATTATTGCAACTTGCTGTTCTCTGGACAGACACTCGCTTTCCAACACATTTCAAGTGGAAGAATTTCGGCTGAGACCCGATAATTTATGAGCGGATTCCTTGTGATGGCGAGAAGATAATCATTTTTCACTCCGCTGAAGAGAGATCCAATTACGCTCCCCTCCCCCCTGTCAAGTTCCATCTTCGTCTTCTCGCCAAGTCAGTCAGCTAACAGGAAGCAATGCTAATGAAATCATACGGACACACGAGGATATTTCGGTTTAAGATGTCATTAGTGCTTGATTGGGAAGATCGTTGGAGCGAAGGTAAGTGCATCACTCAAGTGTACCCAACGAGTTTCTTACGTGTCGAAAGGAGGGAGACGATTTTGCTTCAGCAATTTCCGGTAAACTCCAAGCTGAGGAGTATTTTTGGGACAACAGAATGCGCGGTGTAATTGTAAACCACAAATGAGCGAGTCCAGATGGGGAGGGGTTCGGTGTAGAAGAGTTTCTGTAGCACTCCTTGTGGATGGCCGGGAAGCAAAATGGCTGATGAATCTCGAGTAGGATAACAGGATTGTACAGATCCCAACCAAGAGGGCTCACAGTGCAACGAGAAAAAAAGAGAAAGGAAGAAACAACGGGATAAAGGAGGAGAGAGAGAGAGAGAGAGAGAGAGAGAGAGAGAGAGAGAGAGAGAGAGAGAGAGAGAGAATAGAAGAGAAAGTAAGTGATGGGACAAAGATAGACCAAAAGAGGGGAAAGAGAGAATAAAAGAAGTATGTGAGGAGAAAAAAAAAGATAAACAGAGAGAGAGAGAGAGAGAGAGAGAGAGAGAGAGAGAGAGAGAGAGAGAAAGAGAGAGAAACAGCGAAAGTGAGGAAAGAGAAAGAAAGAAAAATAGACAAAAAGAGAGAAAAAGTAATAAAACGAACGATTAGAAAGAGAGAGAAAAGGCAATGTGAAAAAGAAGGAAAGGAAGGAGTGGAAAGAGGAAGAGGAGAAAGATAAAGGGGAAGACGAGAAGGAGAAAAAAGTAATAAAAAACAGTACCAAAGAGAGGAAGGAAGCGGGAGAAAAAGAGAGGAAAGGAGTAAAATAGAAAATAGGAAGAAAAAAACAAAGAAAAAAGAGGACAAAACACAGAAAGAGAAAGGAAGAGACGGAGACAAAAAAGAAGAAAGAGAAAAGGATAGGGAGAAAAGGTAAGAGAAACAGGAAGAAAGTGAGAGGGATGGAAGAAATGAAAGAGAAATAAGAAACAGGAAGAGAGAGAGAGAGAGAGAGAGAGAGAGAGAGAGAGAGAGAGAGAGAGAGAGAGAGAGAGAGGTAAAAGAGGAAATGAGGAATGAAACTAAAGATGAAGAGAGAGAAATAGAGGAATAGGAAGAAAAAGAGAAAAGGAAAGAGGAGAAGAAGAGAAAGAAGAGGGGGAAAGAAGGAGTAAAGGGAAGAAGAAGAAGAAAAAGAATGAAAGAGAATGAAGAATACAGAGAGAAATGGAAGAAAAAAGAGAAAGTGGAAGAGAAGAGGAAGAGGAAGTGAAAGACAGGACGAGAAAGAAAGGAGAAGACAGAGAAAATGAGAGAGAGACAAGAAGAGAAAGAAAGAAAAAATATACAAATAAAGAGAAAGAAAGGAGAGAAGAAAAGAAAATTAAAGGGATAAAGTAGGAAAGCAAAGAAAGGAAGAAGAAGAGAAGGAGAGAAAGACAAAAGCAAGAAAAAGGAAAAAGAGAAAAAAGAAAAGGAGCCAATTACCGATATCAAAATTACCGCATGTATGCATAAAAGGACATCCGAGAGGAAGGCGCTACTGCAATTCGAAGAGATAATTTTCTATTGGTTCAATTCAGAGAACCCCTGAAAGGGATGGAATTAAATGAGGAAAAAAATCAGCTCTGATTACTGTTTCGTCTTGTGAGTTAATACTCTTCATTTGCATCTCAAATAAACAAATGCGCGTGTCCATCGCGCTGTAAATACCAAGGTTTAATACTGACATGAAAAGCATAAGCAAAGCTCTCCTGCCTCCTATTGGCAGTTCGCCGAAACTTTTGTGGTTGTACGATGATGCTGCCATTCCGCGAATTTAAGGACCAGCAGGTGTAGATGGACGTTCTGAAATGCAGCTAAAATCAGATGGAGATTACTCCAGCAGATCTTTCCGGGGATTAAAATTAATTGAAAAATTAAAAAAAATTATATATATAGAAATTTAAAGTAGAATTTTCATTAACGAACAGTTCTGGATGCATTTAAACTGAATTGCAATTTAACGAAGGTTTCAGGAAAAGCATCCTGTTGGATTCCCCAGCAGTGTCCAAAGAACCCAAACAGTTTCTTAAACGCTTTCGAGCCACACAAAAGTTGGTCACAGTTCACCCGTTTCTCGCGATGATTGCTTTTTGCTTCTTTCTGTCAACTTTCAACTTCTTAGAAAGCAGAAAGCCATTAAATGGACGTTTACGTGCCCCCCATTCCCACGAGGGCAACTACTAGCCGGCAAATATCCCCTATTGGACACATAAGCTGGTGATCTGCGGAGGAAAAAAAACAAACAAAAGAAAATGTGAACGGAGTGGCGAGATTAACTACTTTCGAGAAATTGACCACCTACGGGAGGTCAAGCGGGGGTGGCGGAGATCTCGCGAAATGTTTTCGCTTCTCTTCCACGGCGTTCACAACAACCCATCCGCAGTCAGCCACAGATGCGGGGTCTCCGAGGAGTCAGAAGAACAAGAGACGCTCCGAGTCTTATTTCGCTTTCTGCCACTCAATTTCCTGCGTTCGCCCGGAGGGGGGTTCGAGAAGTAACGACGTCAGAAGGTACCTTAGTTACCGTTGCTATGGCTTTCGCGCATCGGTAGAGTTATAACGAATTACAAACGAGGTTTTTTCTTTTCGAGTTAAGACACTCCAAACAATGCGCGCAACAAGATGCCCATTTGGAAAAAGTTATTTACCAAAGGTGAAGTATTTTATGTCGCTAGATGGCGCTCTGGCTGTTGTGGTCACTATAAGTCAGAAAAGATAAATATTTGCCGATTTTTATTCCCAGTCTCATGAGATGATATTAAAAGCAGCGATAGAGAAAATCGATCGTTTTTATTGTTTGGTGAGGATGCTGCTTGGGATGCTTTCTGATGACTTGAGGAGGAGGAGGAGTACAGTCTAAAATTATATTGTTCCATACATCACCTCAACTTTTACCTGGATGAATGGTGAATAGACAAAGTAGAATGTGTGATCTAAAAAAAAAATATTCGGGAATGACTTTTCATCCCGAAATTACTGTGTCTTAACAGCAAGCTTATACAACTCAAGGAAAAGATTAAAAAAATAACAATACCAACCTCATCTGTCCATCTCCTCTAATAATTTGTTCAGTTCTTCGTCGACTTTATTTAAACAACTCACTTCCACAACACCAAATTCTCCAATCTTGCTCCAACAACCAACTATCCGCTGGTTGAAGGAGGCAAACTTCCGCACATCTATCTTGCCATCAATATTTAGTTAATTCAATCCATTCAAAGCATTAAACGCTTAAATCAGGCCCCTCACAGTGCCTATTTTCCAGACGCTGAAATTTGCAGAACTGAAAAATATTTGCAGAACTGAAAAATGAAGTCTTTGATGGTAAGATTCCTTGTGCGCCCTCCTTAAAATGAAGCTTCCAAACCATCTACTTACACAACAGGATAATCATCGAGGGTGGCAAAATTCCTGTATATCATTGAAAAAATCCCATGAACTGCTCGAAGAACTTCATGTTAGGCGGTACAATTAATAGTCTGTGTTTTTCATTGTCCACTATTGGAGTGTGTGTCCTCCATCACAAACCCTCATGGATAGGTGGAATAATCACCGCCCTCCATGCATCTGTTGGAAAAGATCTGAGTACGAATTCCTCCAATGACTTGAGGAATTTTTATGTTATTTTTTTTGAAATGTGGATGAGTTCGTCGGTGTCAGGGGAGGGTAACGTGTTTTTGATTCTGGAAATTCGGGTTTTTTCATCAAGGAAACAGCAAAACGAAAACAGAACACACAAAATTTGCAGATATAATATATGTACGACGCAATATGGCCTAAGTTGCTGATTCAGCCAGAAGCCTACAAGAATCCGCCCATTATTTTCCATGAGAGTATAGTGGGTTGGCCATTTGTCACTCATTTAGAGGGATCTTCGTTCGTTTCACGTCGATTTTATTTCTTAGAGTTTTTATTTTTCAGGATTACTGTTTCCAGCATGTTTTGTCTCGCATTTATTAATGTTAAACCCAAACCTCCACATCTCACTCCATCTGCCGACTTTCTTTAAGCTTTTCAGTAGCATACTCTAATTATTTTCATTAACCACCTTGCCAATCTTTGCATCCTAGCAAAGTTTCACGTTTAAATTGCTCTACAATATCGTTAATAAATATTGAAAACAGTAAGGGGAGATCCAGCGTAGAACCCTGAAAGACTCCACTAACCTGATGATTGCAATGTTTTCTAGACGCATCACAGACTTAGGCTGTTCAGGATTTACAATTCAATTTCCTCTGCATTCTAATTGCGTCTGTTCGGTAGTCGATATGCTATTTTGCTGGAAGAAAAACTGCGTTTCTGGGGGAAAAACCGTGCTACCCTTGCTTGAGATCAAACAACTCAGCCACATAGTGTAAAAGGTCCATAAAAATTCCTAAAGTCATTGATGAACTTCGAACCCAGGTCTTGCAGTCTGCCAAAGTACTTTTTCTGACAGAATCCCAATTATGGTAGATTCAACCATTGCTCATCTCAGTAGTCCTAATTATTCGCTGTACGATTCCTTCCGCTTCAAAGACGATAATTTTGCATATGTCCGCTGTGATTATTCATCATCAGAGACTTAGCAACTTCGAATCTCCCATTTTCGATCTTCTCTGGCTTAAAAGCTCTGTACTCCATTCTGTCACATTCTTCTGTCGCCTCTATCATTCGTTCTATCTATACCAATCACGTGGAACTCTTTAACTTCCTTTCTTTGAAATTTGACTCTCTTCAATCCAAATTTCCTAACACGAGGTAATTTTCCTTGGTGATTTTAATGTTCACAATTCCAGTTGGCTCCCGTTTTCTAGAGACATGAGCCCAGCTGATCGAAATGCTGAGACTTTTGAAATCACTTTTCACCACGCACAGATTGTTCATTTACCTACCAGAATACCAGACAAACCTGATAACACAGCCAACTCCTTGATATTTTTCTCACCAGCAAACCGTTCCAATTACAGGTCCAAGTGAGTGGTCCTCTGGGTACTTCAGATCACAAGTTAGAGATGATCGCTTCTCCAAAGGAACTTTTATATTTCGTATTCTCGGCCTCGTGTTGTTTGGATTAAAGAATCCAAAATGGGATGATCTGCAAGATATCTATTCTTCTTTTCTTTGGTTATATTACTGTTTTAAATCTTCTGAGGTCAATGTTTGCTCAGATCGTGTGAGTAAAATTATTCTTGTAGGGATGAAATCCTTAATTCTACATTCCACCTTAAAATCTCGTCCATTATGTAAACTTTAGTGTTCAAATAAATGCGCTAAGGCTGTTCAAGATAAGAACGTTGCATATCGCAATTGGCTTGCCTCCAGATTTCTAGTTCAATTTTTGCCTACACCAAAGATCGCAACAATTAATCAGTCGAAACTGGATTTCAAACAGCCAAACGGAAGTTGAGCCACTTGCCAAAGCTATTGGCTGCACTTTTGTCCATCTTCAACCTCTTTTAAAATCTACCGGTTCTATTGTAACCTCAGCTGAAGATAACGCCGACCTGCTTACATTATAATGTTTTCTTCAAACTCATGTATTGATGATCTCAGTAAATATTCTTCTACCATTCCAGCGCACTCCACTCAATAACTACTGTGGTCTTCCGTCAGAAGAATTTTGAACAATCATGATGTCAAGAAAGCTCCAGATCTTGATGATGTTGCCGTTGCCCACATATCCTCAGAACATGTGCTGCTGAACTCACTTCTGTTCTGTTTCTTCTTTTTACACTTTTTTATTTCACTGGAATTTTTCCTTCTGCTTAGAAATTTGCTCATATCCAGCCAGTTCATAAAAAGAGTGACAAATCCCTCACATCCAATTATCGTTCCATTGGGAAAACTTTGCCCTGCACAAACAGCTTCTCGAATATCCACTACCAATTCCTTAAATGCTGATCTCCAGTGGATAACTCAGTTGATTTCAACTCTTCTACAACTCAGTCTTGTCTTATATCTCGCAAAAAGGATTCTTCTGCTCCTATGCTTATCTTTAGTGACACTCCAATTTCTAGGAAAGATCATATATCTCTTTTGGGGATTACCCTGACTTCTAATCTCTCTTGGCTTAAGCACATTACAAATATTGCTTCCTCTGCATCTAAAACACAGGGATTTTTCTCTTTTGCTCTTGGCGTTACTTTTCTTCTAAACAGTTACTCACTTTGCACAAATCTTAAATCCGCCTTACCATGAGATCCCACAACTTGGAAAGCCCCAGTTTATTAATAACTCATCTCTAACAAAGTCTCTCCACTCTCTGTCTCACAGACGTATGTTTCTGCTGCATACCTTTCTATAGATACTTCCATGGGCACTGTTCTTCCGAATTGGCTTCTATAGTTCCCAGTCTCTCTTCACGCATATTTTCTGAAAATTGCACATCTACAGGAATTCAAGTGTAATGTCAAAAAAGTATCTTCTTTCATTTTCCCAACCTTCAACCCACGCACTGCACTGAGTCTTATAAGTTCTTAAACCATTCATGTTTGGAGTTTTCACAAAAAGAAATGAATTTATTTGTGATTCCATTTTCAAACGTGCGCATGTGCATGTATTCCCACTCATTATGTATATAAATGACAGGACCCAGTAAAAGACAAGTAAGAAACATGAACAAAGAAACAAGGAGAAAAATGAACAATTAAGTAAGAACATGTCCATATTTAGGAAGATCGAAAACATTTCAGATTTTTAACCATTGATTAACAGTTTACGCAGGATCATTAATATGAGATACCTGTCAAGAGCTTTGCAGACACCTCCGGGCTAATAACATTAGTCCGCGAAGAGCAATGGCCATTTATAACCACTCTCTGTCTCCTGCCACCCAACCATCTCTTTATCAACAGCAGTAACTTGATCAAAATGCCACACTGCTCCAATTTGTACAGCACTTTTTCCCGTGGAATATTTCAAACGTTTTTCTGAAATCTAAGTATATGATGTCAGAATATTTCTTGAATCCACCTCCTTCGTTACAATATCATAGGATCCAATCAGACTGGGTAGACAAGATCCCCCAATTAACAAACACAGGCTATAATTTACGTGAAATTCCGTTCCTGTTAAGATGATTCCACTTTCCTCTTAGTCATCGCAAAATTATTTGGCTTAATATTCTTGGTAGGACTCTTCTCACGAAGTGGGCACTATGTGGTCTTGCGATGTTCTGCATTGAATCCAGAGATTTATAGCGTTGCCCTGCACACGTCACACATTGTATGATCGCTTCAAATTACATTTCTGCATAGATTGTTGGATTTCACCGAAACATCCACGTTCCTAATAAAATGGCCAGCAGTGTAATTGGTCCTGATTCTATCAATGAAATCAAATCTCACTCAGTCAATCCATGAATTCTTCTGTGTTCAGAATAAAAATGTTTCATTCCATTGAAAGTACATGCTTCTATCGTAGAATTTTATTTCTCCAAAACAGTTAAAGCAACTATAGTGACGGTCACACAATTTACATCGAATCCTCATGGCTTAAATCTCTTTCCTGTTCCTCAGCCCACTCTCAACTCAACTAAAAGTACGTTTTTTTGGGAATAATACGAATATACCACAATAGATGGCAGCACTTAATCCATCAGGTATGCGCTGTCTAGATTCTTGAACATCCCAATTATTTTGTCACATCAATTGATTCCAGGTAAACTCTTCTGCTTTCTGACACAAGGTGGTACTGTCGCATGCGTCACTGCCTGTAATAATTACTGCATCGGTGGAGAACTGAACACCAGGGCGCTGTTTAAAATAAATTTTAGACCAGACACCTGCCATTATTTTAACAACTGCAACTGATAACCAGAGAATCCACTGCTCCACCCTTATTGATTTCTTCTGGCAGGGTGAGTTCATGGATTTTTTCAGTGCGTTAATTGCCAGTGTACGTTATAATGGCGATAATCTTGGGGAGTGCAGAAATAATGTATTCCAGGTGTTTTTGTTTCCTGCTCTCAATGGAACAATTCAACCTGGGGATCCTTTGCCTCAGCAGTCTCTCTTAAACATCGCTGCCTTTTCACAGTGGACCATGCAGTGACAGATCCTTTGCTTGTTAAAACGTGTAATGTCAATACTGTTGGACTTTTTCTTGTGACCTGTGTAGAAGAGATTCGCTGATCAAAAAATTCCTACCTATTTCTGAATTTCAAAAAAATAAAAATATTTTCCAGCCTACTTTTGAGTGTAGTTACGAGTGGTTATGATTTTCCTACCTATTTCAGAATTTCTAAAAAGAATATACGTTTTACTGCCCAGCCTATTTCTGAATTTTTAAAAAAATAATATAATGAAATTAAAAAAAATTACTGCCTATTTCTGATTAAAAAATTTTTCCTGCCTATTTCTGATAAAAAAAAATTCCTGCCTATTTCTGATTAAAAAAAAAAAAATTTCTGACAATTACTGAATTTCAAAAAAAATATGATTTTTGTGCCTACTTTTGAGTACAATCACGAGTGGCTATGATTTTCCTGCCTATTTAAGAATTTCTAAAAACAATATATGGTTTTACTGCCCCAGCCTATTTCTGAATTTCAAAAAAAAAAAAAAAAAAAAAAAAATTAGAAATAGGCAAGAACGAGTGGTTATGATTTTCCTGGCTACTTTAGAATTAAAAAAATATATATTTTATGCCTATTTCTGAATTTTCCAAAAAAATATAATTTTGCTGCCTTTTATTGATTATTACGATTTTTTATGATTTTTCTGCTTATTTCTGAGTTAAAAAAATGAAATTTATAAAAGCAGAAAAATCATAAATACTGTGTCGGAGATGAAGGAACTTTTTTTCTCTGATGAGGATGATTCAAAATGGAAAAAACAGCCTATTGGTGGATGCAGCCTAGAAATCAAGGAGTCCTCTAATATCCACAAGCTATTAGAAATCAAGGAGTCCTCTAATATCCCCAAGCTATTTCTTTGTTAACAATTTATCATAATTTTTAGAGTGGGATCATTAAAGACAAGTCTGGCTCTGGACTTCATCGAATGTTTACAGGAGAAGGCGCTTAGGCAACTAAGGCCTTAGTTGCCTAAGCAATATTCTTCCGATGTTGAAAATCCAGAGGAGCTTTCTATTCGTGATGATAGATGGCAGCACTATGAATCGATATAAAAGTGAAAAGGCTCTTGCCAAAAGAAAAAGTGTATGTGTGTAATGACCCTCTTCTAGCCAACACGCATCCTGGATGTTGCAGTTGCGTGACAGTGCATTTAAAAGAAGCCAAAGATATAAGAGTTCGGAAGGAATACATTACACGTAGACCACCCTAAGCCGCGCGAATAGGAGAAAGGAGTGTGTAATCTTTTGATCGTCAATGGTCTAGCAGAGCGTGCGACTACCAGACACCTCCCAGCTACTGCCGAAGATAGCTGTAATTTATCTACTCAGACGAGGCGAGAGCAGACAGAAAACACCCCACCAGCAATTAAAGAGGGCGCTAAGGTGGATTTGTTGCCGAGAACCAAAGTTGTAAATCACAGACGATCCCCCCATTTGATAACGCAGACTCCATCACGAGTCATTAGTCACCGTTGATATGAAGACTTTTGGAACCCCCCCCCCAGTCGAAAAGCCTCCCATCTTTGGAGTTTTCTTTCGACAAATAATGGTGTTACAGGTGTGTCCTCTTGGTCCTCGCAATCAGTTGAACAGCGATCGAGTGTGAAAAAGGATTTTTTTCTTTGGGTTTTTTTTCTCCTTTCACATCCCCAAAGAGTGTTTGCCTTTCGTTAAAATTTCCCCTTAATCTTCGACGATCTCGGCTGCAGACATTTTGCATAAATTAATAAATTTACAAATATAATTTTCGAAAATATACAACTGTTCGATGAAATGCATAAATTGGAGCATTTGGGCAAGTTGCCAAATAAATGCGTACTTAAATGTCACACAAAGTCTAGAAAAAAATTGAATCCTGGAACCAGGAAACGTACCCTTGTACGTTTGAAAATAAACTTAATAAATAAAATTATGAATAATTTACAATATAAACAATAAACAGTCGCCGTTCTTTTGTTCCTTCTGAAATATGGCAGGTCACGTATTCAGAACGTATCCTGTTGTTGATTGGCTACTAGGCCATCACGCTTCGGCTCGTGGATCGATCGGAGAAGAGTAGTAAACAAGACGACAAGTCCTTGCCGTGATGAGGCTCAGATACGCCTTAATTCATCTAAAAAAATATTTCTCAGTGTTTACCTAAAAGTTTAGCCATAAATAGGAGGGCAGAGATCATTTTATTGAGTCCCACAATGGCTCAAGTTCGATTGAGATGCTAATGGAATGGAAGTTGATTATTGCGAGAGAGGTTTCAAAAAAGGATCATTTATATTTTCTTTCTTTCTTGCCGAAATGTTTTCTGCAAAGGAAATTGATAAATTAAATTTTCAATATAAATCGAAGTAGAAAAAAGTGGCCCTTTTAAAGGTGGCCCCGAATATGAATGGTTTTTGAAATCTGTGGTGGTCCATCATGAAGAGAGGATTACTGAAAAAATATCATTTCAATTGTTATTTGGATGATTACAAAAATTATTGATTGAGACGAGTGAGAATTTTATTGTTGATTGAGACAGACAATGGATTTGTTCCATGTGATATCTGCCAGAATGAGAGATGGGAGAAGGATCTGAAATGATGCAGTGAAAGTTGCTTACGTGGGTGCAATTGTAAAGGAAGAATGAAGTGGGTGTGGAAGTTTCTAGTGAAATATCGGAAGTAGCGTTAATAGCAAATGATTAATAAGAGAAAGCGGATAAGAGATGGAAGAACATTGAGAGAGAGAGATGAAGACACCAAGAAAAGAGCGAATGAAGAAAGGAGTACGAAGCAGAAGTAGGAAAAAGTAAAAAACCTAGAAAAGGCTTCAGGCAGCGATCAAGGGAGAAAGAAAGAAGAAAAGAGTCAGAGATAGAGGTACAGGGAAACATGGAGCAAGGAAAAATAAAGACAGAAAAATAAAAAAAGAGAAAGAAAGGACAAAAGAGTACGAAGGTAAGAAAGAGTTGAGATGAGTTAAGTGAGAACGAAAGGAAGATGAAAAAAGTGAGAGAAAGAGAGTGGAGAAAGAAAGACGAAAGAGGAGGGGGTAAAGTGAAATATGCAAATTGAAGCTTAAGAATGAAGAAGGAAGAATGGAAGAAGAAAAGGGAAAGAGATGGAGATTGAAGGAAGAACGACAGAAAGAGAAATAAAGAGAGAAAAAAGATCACAAGAACACAGATGTAAGAAAGGGAGTAGGAGACGAATTAAGAGAGAAAGAAAAGGAGAGAGGAAGATGAAGAAAGTGGGAGAAAAAGAAGGGAAATGAGGAGGGTGGAATAAAGAGAGCGCGAGAGGAAAATGAAGGAACATAGAGAGAAAAAGAATGAAGAAACGAGGACGAATGAGAAGGGGGAAAAAGTGAAAGAAGCAGATGATGCTTATGATAGAGATCATGGGAGAAAGAAAGAAGAAGAGGGTGGTGGAGATAGAGAGAAGAACGAGAAAAAGAGAAATAAAGAAAAATTGAAAGAAACAGAGCAAGTGAGAAACAAGTGAGGGAAGAAAGCGAAATAGGAGAGAGAGAGAGAGAGACAGAAAAGAAAAGAAAAAGAAAGAAAAAAGAGGGAAATAGGAAGAGTAGGAGAAATAAAGAGAGAAATAGAAAGAAAGATATATACAGCACATATATATGTGGGCCTTTTTTACAAGGTGGCTGAGTTAGTCAGTCAGTTTTTTTCTCCAGGAAACTCGGGTTTTTCGTCCAGCAAACAGAAATCGATCTCAGAATACGCAATTTACAGACAATATATAAGTAAACCTTAACTAAATAGGTAGTAAATAATATAATAAAAGAAAGAAAAACAGAAAAAGAAAGATAATTAGTACAGCAAACATTGGTGGCTGCAAATCATTATCTACACGTTGCGGACGCATGATGTGAATATAAATGTGGTAGTCGTGTGGCAAGCCAAGCAAGTAAACCAGTAAACGGTAACTACAGCAACAAACGAAGGCAGGTGTGTGGGGGGTTGTAGAAGGAATGCGTTCCTAAAATAATTTAGGAAAATACTAAATAATAAAACTAGCAAATGCCATAAATTTAGAAAAACGCCAATCAATTCAAATTAACTGCTCCCTGTCCACAGCATCAAGTCCAAAAGCTACGTGACACAAAATGGAGAGGAAAAACAAGCACAAGAACGTGACTAAAATGAGAAACAAAAATAAAAATAAAGCGTTGGCCTCGTGACGAGTTGGAGCACAATGTGGCCGGTCGGTCTCTTTTGTTTCAATTTTGTTCCACCTTGTTGGTCACGTTGTTGTGGTTGGTTTCATCCCCTTTACATTGCACGTAATTTGGTTTACATTGCACGTTAGATTCGTGTTAAGTCCCAAAGAAAGTAAGACAGTAAGGTATACAAAGACGTAATCCTCGCCTGAGACCGACTAACTCGGCTACGTTGTAAAAACCCCCCATAAAACTCTTTGCGTTATTGACGGGATTCGAACTCAAGCTTTTTCCACTCTGTGTGAGAGGTCGACTGTGACATCACTGTGAGACCCACGAGGGTGATATGCACTGAGGTAGAGAGCAATTGCCAACGGGTTCTACAAAAGCAACCATCAATGGTGTTTGTTGAAGACTTGATCTCTGTTATTTTAAACTACGAGAGGAGAAGGTTCAAAAAAGATTTCTATCCACTCAGAAGTAGTTATGATAGGAGATTGAAACTAGCACCATGCATTAGATTCTTCAACATAATCAGCAGATAGAAAGAGAAATAAAGAAAGAGTGAAAGAAACAGAGCAAGAGAGAAAAAGTGAGAGGAAAGAAGACGAAACAGGAGAGGGGGAGAAAGAGAAAGAGGAAGGGAAAAAGAAAGAGAAAGAGGAAGGGAAAAAGAAAGAGAAAGAGGAAGAGAAAAAGAAAGAGAAATAGGGAGCAGAGGAGAGAAAAAGAAAACACCATGCTGATTCCAAAAAAAATGAGATCCCAAAAAACAGCATCACTTTAGCAGCACTTGGTTCCACCTTTGCTTTTTTGGGGGCTAGTGATTCTACATACTTCCATTTTTTTGACATTTATTTAGTTTCGGGATCATAGTGATGGATCCAAGTTTCATCCATGGTGACTAGTCTTAAAAAGGAACTCCTCTTGCTTTTCCCAGCACATCGACATTTCCTATGCATATTGTGCTCTTTCCTAGTTCTGATGAGGGGTCAGAAACCTGGAAACCCTCTAGCAGACCCTTTACTCATATTCAACTGTTGATGGATGATTTTCTACACAGACCCTACACTAATTCGGAACACTGCAGCTAGTTCTTCAATACGGGGATACTCAACGATTAATGCCTCAATTTTTGCAATACTCTTTTCTGTTACAGCAATTGCTGGGCATCCGGGATTTCTTCATCATGGACTGAGGTTCTCCCACATTTGCATTATTTATACCTAATAGAAAGTAGGTCTCCTTAAGCCCCGAGAACAAATTCATTATGGTATGTGTACTCGGGAAACGTGCCACAGGAATGGTGGCTCATTGACACAATTACCCACAGTTTTGAAAAAATGGATGACCAAGTTTGTATTCTGAAGAGCTAGTTAATTCCAACTCACTTCACAGGTGTTCCATTGAACTGGGATCTCGTTTCTGGGAACTCAATCGAACTCACTCAATCCATGCTCATGTTCCTGGAACTACTTCTGTACTATTCTGGCTTTATGCCATGGTCCAATATCCTGTTGGGGAGCCAGTTCGCAGATGGATACGTTGCAGCCATCACTAAAAGTTGCATCGTTATGTTAAAAGGCAGCTTTAATTATATGTGCCGAAAATAAAGGACCTCGATGGTTGAACATGAAAGGCACATTGAAGAAAATGCCAGGAAATTCACCGCGATGCTCGCGTTACTCGAAGAGATTGGAAGCTCAAAGATAGAACCCTGGGATTACTATAATGCTGTCTGCAATCCCATTTTTCGCATGGAGTAGCAATTTGGTATCGTAAGCCAAACAAAATTGCAAAAAATTAAACTTCCAGTAACTGAAAATCTGATGCTTTCCAGTGATGCAGGTCATCATGGGAAAACGACCATCTACAGTGGTCTTTCATATGACATTCAGAAAAACAACCCGACTACCTTATTTGGAATTGAAGCCCTCACAGATGTTGACTCAATTCCCTGGGGAAATCATGAAAATATGGCAGGCATGCTCAGATCAAGAGGCAAGTTACTAGATTTATCCAGAGTGTCCACATCCACAACAGGACATGCTCCCAACATATATGAAGAAAATTTCATGTTTCCATTAATCAAACACTATATCAACTCAGACAGTCCGACACTATGTTCGCTTCTGCAACAAACCAGAAGATTGAAATCATGTTGACATACATAGTAGGCAGGGAATTTTGTATCCCTGCCTAATATATCACAACCTTAGGAGTCCTCTACACGAATCCCTCCCGTCGGGAAAAAACACAAACTGCTGGCGGACAAGGAATCTTTTACCATTCTCCTGAAATTCTTAGCTGAAACCTTCAGGCTTAGGAAATAAATCAAAATCTTAAGGAATCAAAACAAAGAAGATAATCATTTCATACTCTCCTTATGGACACTTGCAGTAGCTCTTAAATCCGCCATTCCTCGTCCTGGGATCAGGCTTCCCTCACTCCAGTCAGGTGGAGGATCCCACCAAGGGATCCTTCATACAACACACGACCACATGGCTTGTTTTGCTGCAGTTTCTTCTGGCGAAATAAACAACACTACTATATAATACAGTACAATGTCGAATCCCTTTTTGAATTTTGCCAAACTCTCCTCGACCATCCTTGCAAGAAACTTGTTCCAATTGCACAATACAAGGCAAATTTCGTAAGATCTACCCTACTTTTCTTCCATAAGATTTTATAGTTATCCACTTAGATTCTTGTCTCACTCAGTAATGAGACCATTCCTCGTTACTACGGAGGAGGATTTGATGTGGAGGGATGGAAACAAGACTGCCTCTTGGAACCAAGGAATTTGTTGACTACATGGCGTCCATCAGGTTGTAACTCAACTTCGGCTGGCCATTATCTACTACTGTAGTGTTGATCTAATGCCCTATTATTCCAGAGGCAGAAAAACCAATGAACTTAGTGAAACCACCTTAAAACCCAAAAGGAACCTTATTGCCTTGGAGTCCCCCACAGACATTCATTTTTTCTGATCATACTTTATCTTTTTTGACACATGCCAACTGCAAGGACTTTATTTGAACTATCTACGAAAAGAGGTCAATATTCTGGATTGTAAATAATAGCAATTTCTTGAGGGACCAAGCAAAGCAACAGCGCAAAAAACCTTTCATAAGTGACATGTTTTATTTGTATGTGAATCTTTGCAGCTGGATCTCTATGACTATCCAATATATTCAGTTCTCAGCTGCTACTGATAACTAGTTTAAATGAGATTTCAGGAGCTGAGCGTTGAATTTGATCAGCTCCAAACCATCCAATCCTTTCTAAGGTAAATATGGCGCTTTATTTGAACAGTTTTAATCCAAATTATCCTGTTCAATAGATTCATCATTCAATTGCGAAGGTTCTTCTCTGGAAGGTAATGGGAATTGGCAGGTCTTCATTGGGGGTAGGAGTACAATTACGGATGGTATTTTGTGACATACCACTGCTTTTTGATCAGCAAACTGTTTCAATTTTGAATACATCCACCATAAAAAGTATTCGTATTCGCATTAGCCACAGGCTTTGGCTGCACTAGCCAAAAAAAAAAAAAAAAAAAAAAAAAAGAAAGAAAAAAAAGAGTACATAACAAAACAGAAAACGAATTATGCGTTTCCTTCTTCATGTAGGTGATTATCCAGTTGATCTTTCAATTTTTCAAACTCTCAGCCTTAACTGCTTGCAGAAGCAACTTGTTTCATTAATCAACGATTCATTGGCTGAAAGAAAACTTCCTACAATCTGGTCTAAACCTTGCAATTTGAATTTATGGCTCCTAGTTCTGGAACTCTTTATAAGTGAAAATTCCCCTTCATTCATTTTACTAATCTCTCTCTGACAGATTTATAAACCTCATTTAAGCCCACTCTAAGTTATCGGGTTGCCAAGTTCAAGAGCCACCATAATCGTCAATCCTCGTTCGGTCTTCCTTTTTCCGATCTGACAGTGCGAGTTGTCTGTCTTTGGACCCTTTCAAGAAGCTCAATATCTTTTTTCAGATGAGACCTCTATACTCGAACACAGTATTCCAAATGTAGTACTACAATCGCCTTATGCAGTGGGATTATGACCTCCCTATTTTTACAGGATATCGTTTGATAAATTATCGATAGACCATCACCAGTTCCACTGCACAATAAACTTCATATCTGCCCGTATTATGACTAGCAGATCCTTTTCTTCCTCTACTGTTTTCGATTCAAATCCACCAACTGTATAAGTTAATTTTGGGGATGCTGCTCCTCAAATATTGCGTTTCGCTGCATTAAAACATAGCTGCTAATTACTGACCATTCTTGAAGCCCGTTCAAGTCATCTTGAAGGAACGCTGTTGGCCTCGATCCTAAACGATCCTTACAATCTTTACATTACCTCGAAATATTTTGATATCACACCGACTATCCCTTCGTCGATGATATTCACGAAAATCAAAAACAACAGTGTTCACGAACCGATCCTTTGGACCCCACTACTTTTTAAAATCCCCCCCCACGACTTTGCTTTCGTCTAAAAGCCTGGAAAATATCCATTAATCACAACTCTCTATCTTTTACCCTGCAGTCACCCTGCGATCCATCTTAGATCTTTCCAATAATCCTAACATGTTCCAGCTTATGTAGTAACCTTTCACGAGGGATTGAGTCAAATGTCTTGCTGAAATCCAAATAAAATGTCCAAATTTTTTTCTAGATCTACCCCATGAGTAATAGAGTACAAATAGCATATAAGTTAAGTTAAACATGATTTTCTCTTAAAAAATTATGTTATGTGTCCTTCAGATTTCCATTTGTATCTAAATATCCCTGGATTGTATTCTTAACCATTACCTCTAAGATTTTCCTTACCACTGAAATTAAACTAAGCGGTCTGCAGTCACCGACTTCACTCGTGGAATTGCCTTTATGGATTGGCGCTCGTTGGCACTTCTCCAATCCAAAGGAACCTCTCCTGAGTCCAATAATGCCCCCATTTCAATAGTTTAATATCTGGTCCCCTCCATCAGAATTACTGGGTATATCCATCAACTAAGGGCCCACATCCTGACTTAATTTCCATCAAGGTCAACCTTGAATGCCACCAAATATTTTTGCTCAATGTTAGTTCAATGTGTGAAAGAATTTAATTTATCAAAGGGATGATCCAGCTGCAAAGATTAATAATAAAGAGTGAAAAAATTTCCTGAAATGAAAACTGAAAATTAAACCGAAATTGAAGAATTTTAAAATGAATTTGCAATTTTTAATTACACACAGACGCACACACAAAGGAAGAGAACATTTTCTCCATCCTGAGCTGGTTTGTTCTTATGTTTGTCTTCAGCATTCCATCTGTTTTCTCTGTAAAATGTGTCTACTCTGCTGAACAGGGGATGAATCCTTAATATCTTTTGCCTCTGCAATATGAGCCGCCCCTAAAATGGCACGAAACTTCTTTGAACACTCGGACAAGCAGAAAGGTATTCTCCACTGCATTTCCAAAAAAGAAGGAACAAAGAAACTCTCGTGCTTTTCCATGAATATAAAACAGTCGAACAATGCTGGAAAGATGAAGTTGTCATGCAGCTGCCCCTGTAGGTGTGTCGTGCGCAGAGATTGCATTTTGAACCCCGCTGGGTGGGTTGCGAATTGTTGTGAAGAGTGTCTGAAACGCGTATTGACAGCCGAAAGAACAAATGACACCAACTTGCCGCGCAGCTATTCAACGCAGATAATACAAGGTCCGTGGAACACTGTGGCACTGTACACGTAGTTCGACATAGGTGTGGCGTTGCTTCTCTAATAAATGGAGGCACGCTGAAAAAATATGCAAATCAGGCAAAGAGTGTTCATAATGATAAAGAGAGAGAGAGATGGAAAATACAAAAAAGGATGGAGGAGATATATTTTTGGATGGTGACAATGGAATGTCTGAGACGTCTGTGACAACAACAGTTCAAAGAAGAATATTGACACTGAGTTTTATTTGAGGAGAGACAGAGTGCGAAGAGTGTCGAGAAACAGATGAGGAGAGAGATAGTAGGGAGAGAAAGGATGATAGAAAGGGTACAATATTTAATATAAATTTAAAGTAATTAGATAAAATGGAGAACCCGAAGAAGGAATAGAGCGTAAGAAGGAGGAAGATAAAGAGGTTACCTTAGAGACAGAGAGAAGAAGAGAGGAGAAAGAGTAGGAAAAGAAGAAGAAGGAAAGGGAGAGAAATTATAGAAAGAGAAGAATAACAGAGTAATGAGGACAGTCAACAGAGAGAGAGAGAGAGATAGAGAAGAAAGAGAGGAGCGAAAAGGTAGCTGAAAGACTGATAAAGTAAAATGTGAAAGAAAAGAGAAGAGAAAGCAGAGGAGAGATAGAGGGTGTGGGAAGAAAAGAAAGAAAGTCAGAGTCAAATGACTTTCTTTCATTTGAAAAAGAAAGTCAAATGATATATAGGGAGAAAAGAAAAATATCTAATAAAAATGAAAAAAAATAAAATAAAATGATGGAGGACCTGAAGAAGTAAAGAGAGAGTAAGAAGGACGAAGATAGAG
This sequence comes from Mastigoproctus giganteus, assembly GCF_048544385.1. Classification (NCBI taxonomy): domain Eukaryota; kingdom Metazoa; phylum Arthropoda; class Arachnida; order Uropygi; family Thelyphonidae; genus Mastigoproctus; species Mastigoproctus giganteus. The sequence goes on from NC_143582.1 coordinate 5,598,168, forward strand.
AAGTAAAGAGGTTGCCTTAGAGGAACAGAGAAGAAGAAGGAAAGGGAGAGAAATTGTAGAAAGAGAAGAAAAATAGAGGAATAAGAACAGGCAACAGGGAAGATGGAGAAGAATGGGGAGAGAAGAAAAAAGGTAGCGGAATGTTAGATAAAGTAAAATGTGAAAGAGAAGAGAGAGCAGAGGAGAGATTGTGGGAGAAAGAGAGAAAGAAAGACAGATTATGATATATAGAGATAAAGAAAGAGGTTGAGGGATAAAGAAGAAAGAGAAAGATGAGAGGAGAAAGAAAGGAAAGAGAAAGCAAGGAAAGAAAAATATTTAATAAAAAATAATAACTAAATAAAATGAGAGGACCGGAAGAAGTAAAAGAGAATAAGAAGGACGAAGACAGAGAAAAGAAGAGAGCAGAAAGAGTAGGAAGAGAAGAAGGAAAGGAAGAGAAACTATACAAAGAGAAGAAAAATACAGTAATATGAACAGCCAACAGAGAGAGAGAGAGAGAGAGAGAGAGAGAGAGAGAGAGAAAAGGGAAGAGAACAGAAAAGATAGCGGACAGACAGATAAAGTAAAATGTGAAAGAGAAGAGAAAGCAGAGGAGAGAGATGGTGTAGTAAGAAGAGAAAGACAGTCAGAGAATGATATATAGGGATAAAAGAAAGAGAGAAGTTGAGGGATAAAGAAGAAAGAGAAAGGTGAGAGAAGAAAGAAAGAAAGAAAGAAAGGAAAGAGAAAGCAAGGAAAGAAAAATATTTAATAAAAAATAACAACTAAATAAAATGAGAGGACCAGAAGAAGTAAAAGAGAATAAGAAGGACGAAGACAGAGAGAAGAAGAGAACAGAAAGAGTAGGAAGAGAAGAAGGAAAGGAAGAGAAACTATACAAAGAGAAGAAAAATACAGTAATATGAACAGCCAACAAGAGAGAGAGAGAGAGAGAGAGAGAGAGAGAGAGAGAGAGAGAGAGAGAGAGAGAGAGAGAGAGAGAGAGAGAAGAAAGGGAAGAGAACAGAAAAGATAGCGGACAGACAGATAAAGTAAAATGTGAAAGAGAAGAGAAAGCAGAGGAGAGAGTTGGTGTAGTAAGAAGAGAAAGACAGTCAGAGAATGATATATAGGGATAAAAGAAAGAGAGAAGTTTAGGGGTAGTAGTAGTAGCAGTGGCATTTGATGCAAGAAAGCAAGTGTATGAGCTTATGCAGCATCAGCCAAAAAAAAAAAATCACACCATTCCCTCCAAATGCCTGTCCAGTTCCTCCTTAAATTTATTCAACCTATCAACTTCCACAACTACAGATGGAAGTTTGTTCCAGCAATTAACCACCCGCTGGCTAAAGGCAAATTTCCGCACATCTATTCTACATCTGTCTTTTCTTAATTTGAATTTATGCCCCCTTAGGTTCGTAATCTGAACAAGTGGAAGGATCCCATCAGAATTTAGCGTGCTCAACCCATTCAAGGCCTTATACACCTCAATCAGATCACCGCGCAGATGCCTAACCTCCAGCCACTGCAATTTGCAGAACTTAAGCCTCTCTTGGTAAGAGGATCCCTTCATTCCCCTCAACCAATCTTGTTGCCCTTCTCTGTACACGCTCAAGCAAATCTACATCCTTCCTAAAATGAGGCCTCCAGACCTGTACGCAGTACTCAAGGCCTGGCCTAACCATTGCCTTATACAGAGGGACAATCATCTCCTTCTCCCTGCTAACAAAATTCCTATATATCATTGACAAAACCCCATGACCTGCCCTGGCAGCCTGTCTGCATTGCTCAGAAAACTTCATATCTGCCTGCACAATTACTCCCAGGTCTTTTTCATTTTCTACCACCTTAAGTGTAGTACCACACAGTTGGTACGTTTCTCTGGGGTTACTTCTACCCATATGTAGTACTTTGCATTTGTCAAGGTTAAACTTCAGTTGCCACTTCTTAGCCCATCTGCCCAAATTATCTAGATCCTGTTGCAGTAGCACACTGCCATTACTGTCATTAACAACCCTGCCAGCCTTTGTGTCATCTGCAAACTTCGACATTAAGCCTGATATACCTTCATCAATATCATTGATAAATATACAAAACAACAGTGGACCCAACACCGAACCCTGTGGGACTCCACTAATAACATTAGTCCAAGAAGAGCAGCACCCATTGATTACCACCCTCTGTCTTCTCCCACTTAACCATCCTTTTATCCATTGTAGCAACTTACCCTTAATACCATTCTGCTCCAATTTGTACAATAGTCTTCCATGCGCAACAGTGTCAAAAGCTTTCCTGAAATCCAAATATATGATATCAAAATTATTTTTTGCATCCAGTTCCTTTGTAACCGCATCATAATAACCAATCAAATTTGTCAGACAAGCCTTTCCCTTAACAAACCCATGCTGTGTCTGAATTATTGCTGCAGTCTTGTCTAGATGATCCTGCAATGCATCTTTAACCAGTGACTCCATTATTTTACCCGGAACAGAAGTTAAACTAACTGGTCTGTAATTACTCGTGTCACCCTTCGATCCCCCTTTAAGAATTGGGGATACATTTGCACATCTCCAGTCAGTGGGAACCTCCCCTGAGTCCAAGGATGCTCTCATAATTATGGCTGAGAGTTTGCTTAGTTGCTTTGCCGCCTCTTTAATATAACTGGATAGATCCCATCCACCCCAGGTGCTTTTCTTATGTTAAACTTCAACAATTTCTCCTCCACTTTGCTTTCAGTTATTCCAAAATCATTAAGTATCCTGCTACAATTTGATAACCTTCTGCCATTTTCAAACCTTGATAATTCCTCACGTGTGAATGTAGATGCAAAATATTCATTCAGTTTGTTTGCTATCTGAGCAGGATCATCAACAGTCGAACCATCGATGTCAAGTGGACCAATCAGATTCATCCCCTTCCTTTTAGAGTTTATATAAGTAAAGAAATCGTTGCTGTTTTTCTTAGCATCTTTTGCCAAGGATTTCTCGTAATCTGCCTTCGCCTGCCTAACCTCCTTTGTCACCTGATTACAGACTAGCTTATATCTGCCATAGGCTTCTGAGTCGCTTGATAATTTATATGCATCCCATGCATTTTTCTTCTCTGTTACGAGTCTCATTAGTTCATTTGACAACCATTTAGGCCTAAACCTTGAACAATATTTCTTAATATTTCTAATATTTCTTAGATATATTTCTAAACTATTAACTAAAACTAAAAAACTAATTTCTAAACTAAAAAACTAATTTCTATTTCTTAATATTTCTAAACCTTGAACAATATTTCTTGTTGAGTCCAGGCATGATACTCTATGCTATGCTGATGATATGAAGCTCCTCACACTGATTTCTCCACATGATGATCTTCTTGTGATAACAGCATCAATTAACAATATACTTCTGGAATTTGCAAACTACCTCAACCAGTTTGGACTAAAAATAAATCCAGAAAAGTCTGAATTTATGATATTCTCGTTAAAGAAAACGCCTTCCTATATTCAGCCAATACTATGCAATTCCCCTATTCCCATCGTCAAGAAACATACTGATTTGGGGGTTGTTTTTGATCCTAAGCTCTGCTTTGGTAACCACATGGAAAAGCTGCTCACCCAGGCAGCTCGACTCCGATGGATGGCCAAACAGCATTTGCATTACATTAATGAAGTAACGATCACCAGAAGATATATAAAAAGCACGGTATACTCTCCGCTTCTTCATGCTGCAGAAGTATGGGCATCTGCCGCCCCTAGCACAATTCGACCACTCTTTTCTACTGAGTTTTGGCTCTTAAAATGGGTCATAAACAAACATAAACTTCCTCCACAGTTAAGGACAACTGAAATGGCCAGTTTGATAAAAATTCACAGGCTTCCCACGCTGATTAAGGTGAAATGCCTTACCACAACTGTAAAAATGATTACTGGAAAGATCTCGGCACCATTATTCTGGGACCTGTGCTCTTGGAGAGTCCCTCAGCCTTCCCTCAGAGCGACTCCAGCTCTATGCCCACATCTCAGCCGTCTCCACCTATCCGATAGGTTTCTGCCATATCAGCTACTTCCATGTGCCCAGTCTTTGGATGCTGACCTTAATAAGTTTTCTAGTGATAAGGAGTATAGACGCCGCATCCTTAAATTGTACTTCCCCGTCCCTGATTCTGCTCCTTGAAGCTCGCCTTAACGCCGCAATCCAGAAATGCGACATGAAGATGGCTTACCAACGAGCCTTGTAATTTTCCACCTGTATATTATTTGTTCATTGTGATGTTTATAATTGTGTTATACTTTGAGTGTTGAGCTCCATTTACTTTTGATTCGTTCATATATGTATTTTATATTTAATTTATTAATTTCCTTTCTTACATATTGTAATATCACTGTTAACCCCTGGCCTTGTGGCCGTGAAGGGCTTATTGCAATGTATCCATTGTATTACCATTATTATTATTATTGCAATAAAGATTTCTATATTTAATAGGTATGAAACTTTTAGTAGCTTCCACGATTAATTCCTTGAATGCTTCCCACTTAGAATTTATTGTTGGTAACATCGTCAGTTGATCCCACTGTACAGAATTTAAAAACTGTCGGAGACCACCGTAGTCACCTTTATGGAAGCAAAAACCCTTTCCTTTACCCCTGATGGTAATTAAACCTTTAAGTAAATCCCACATCAGTACACTGTGATCGCTGCCACCTAGTGGTTCCTTTATCTGCAAATTCTTAATATACGAATGATCACTGCTGATAACCAGATCAAGAGTATTACTTTCTCTGGTTGCCTCTCGAACATGCTGCTGCAGAAACCAATCATCCAATAAATCCACAAAAGTCTGACTAGTGTGTGAGTGAGTGACCAACCCACAAGTTCCAGTCAATATCTGGGAAGTTAAAATCCCCCATTATAAGACATTCCGATTTACTAGCCCACTCTATTTCTCTGTACAATTGTTCAGTGTACTCATTCAAGTCATTAGGCCTATAACACACTCCTACTCTTATTTTTGCTTTCGCAGTGCTTATCTCACACCAAACTGACTCAACAGTGCACTGTTCATCTATATCAACTGGATGCACTTCTTTTGATTTTATGTTTTTCTTAATTAACAGCATTACACCTCCTCCCTTTCTATCCTGTCTATCCTTTCTGTACACATTGTACTCCCCAAATTCCAGTTCAGCATTCGTTATATCTTTGTGACACCACGTCTCTGCTATCCCAACAATATCCGCCTTTGATGTCTTGACCAACACTTCAAATTCATCAAATTTATTTACTATACTTCTAGCATTGGTATACATGTAAGCATACATGCTCCTACTCCTATTCTCAGTTACCCTAACACATCCCATATACCCACCTATTTCAGGATGACTGCCATCCGTCCCTGAAACCCCCAATACCCCTCGCTCCAGGTTGCTACTTATTCTAATAGAAGTTGTGCAAGAATCACCTTCACCTCTGCCTACGGCTACTGTTAAACTATTAGTCCTTGTATCCCCCCAAGCTATCAGTTTTCCGACCCACCTAACACTGCCTCGATAGCATCAGCAAATATTCTTGCACCCTTTCTATTTAAGTGTATCCCATCCCTGTAGAAGCAGTCTCTCCTGTTAACAAGTACAGTCCAGGCTGAAAAAAATTCTACCCCTTGAGCCTTGCACAATCTTTCCAGGGCCGAATTGATCGACAATGCTCTCATCATGTACTCCCTCCTATCGTGTCTGGGCAGAATTGCAGACATTTTCAAATTCAACCCTAATTCTCGGCTTTTGTTCAACAGTGACCTGTACTTGTTAAGTAATTCTGCCGGTCTCCTACTCTTAATATCATTAGTGCCAACGTATACAACTATATCACCTTTTGTGCCCTTAAAAGATGATATCCGCTCTACAACGTCATCAACCTTTGCCCCTGGCAGACATACCCTGGTCCTGTTCTACCTATCCTTTTTACAAAGCATGTTTCCCGTTTTCCTGACAATAGAGTCACCAACAACTACTAGTTCCTTCGGGACCAGCGCATTCTGCCTTGGGGGTTGCCGCTGTGTTGCGCGATGACCAAGTGCAAGCTCTGGCGTTGATGTGGGCAGCTGAGAGCCCGATGGGCCCCTCAATTTAGATCTTTCGAGGGCATCCACCCTGTCCTTCAAACTCTCATATAGGCCCATAACAACGCTGAGTTGTCGCCTGATTTCCCTACATTCCTTACATCACGCACACACAAAGCCATCCCCCATGGCAATGTCATGTTCCGTTCCAGAGAGTTCGGCAAACATTTCACAAGTTGCACATTTTTTTAGGCTGTGATGCGTTGGAGAATCGCCTCCCCCCTCAGTTCTCCCCCGAGTCACAGAACTCCTGCCACTTTGTGCCCGTTGCTTTGCTGCTCTAGTTTGGGGCATGATATTTTAAATTAATAAGATCAATAAATTAAATTAATTAAATGTCAATGCTACGCTATCTAATAGAAACTTTCTTCTTTTAAAGAGAGTCAGCGCCCTCTTTAAAAGAAGAAAAGAGAAAGGTGAGAGGAGAAAGAAAGAAAGGAAAGAGAAAGCAAGGAAGGAAAAATATTTAATAAAAATAAAAAATAATAATTAAATAAAATGAAGAAGAACCCGAGATGTAAAAAGACAGTAAGAAGGACGAAGACCGAGAGATAAAGCGGTTGCCTTAGAGACAGAGAACAGAAGAGAAGAAGGAGAAAAGGGGGAGAAATTACAAAAAGAGAATAAGAATAAGAATAGAAAACAGAGGGATGGAGAAGAAAGGAAAGAGATGAGAAATCGAAAGAGCGAAGAGGAAAAGGTAGCGGAAAGACAGATAGAGTAAAATGTGACAGAGAAGGGGAGACAGAGGGGGAAGAGAGGTGTTTGAATGTGAGAAAGAAAGACAGGAATGATATATAGATATATGAAAGAAAGAGAAGGAGATCGAGGTTGAGAGAAGAAAGAAAAGTGAAAGTAATAGAAAACAGAGAGAGAGAGAGAGAGAGAGAGAGAGAGAGAGAGAGAGAGAAAGCGCGGGGGAAGAGGAAGACAGAAACTTAGAAAGAACTGGTGATCTCTGTATTTTGCATGTTGTAATTATGTCTCTGCTTGGATGTCAGCAGAAACCTAAGAAAGAGTGCGCGTGAAGAACACGCTCTCAGACGTAAACATTCAACATTTACTTCGACAGAAGTTGAATTTAAGCGAGGGAAGAAATAATGTTCACTACCAAAACAGACACACCGGGCATTTTTCTAGAAATAACTGGTCTTTTGAGATGGACTTCTACACACAAATAACTCTTCATGCCCAAGACACGAAGAACGCAGACTCTCGAAGCTTCTCCAGTGCTAGTTGGGCACAGCGAAGCTACCCTAAGACATTTTATTCAATAACCCCACCCACGGGTGAAGATTATTGTAGAAGTATATAACAAAAGGAGAAGATAATGCTTGACCGATGCAAAAGATGAGTCTTCTCTTTTTCTCTCTTTCCATGTACAACGAAAATATAAGAGGTTACCTGTAGGCGCTTTGTCTATTACACAAGGTAAATTAATGAAAGAAAATCTAATTGTGCACACTCAAGGTAGAATGTAATTAGAATTAATTATGGTAAGAGGTTTGTAGGGATATGAAATTTCCATCATATGATGTTGGAGTATGAGAGAATAAGAACAGATCTATGCTTTAAGACTTCGCAGCGATGCTTTTTGTAGGAAGCGAAAGGAATAGTGTCTTGCATGCAGTGTGCCATGGGTTTGTGAAAGGAAATCTTCTCCGAAGAATCTGGTTGGTTGTTATGACGAATTCATAAAACAGTTGGGTGCAAGAAGCAACTTTGGCATTATTTCTCTTGGCTTCTTTAAAGCATTTGATACGATTCCTCATGAAAGGCAGTTATAAAAATTGGAGCAGACTGGGTTAATGACAAGATTCTTACTTTGGATCAAGGGTGGGCTGAACGATAGGGGACAGACCATGTCCTTTATATGGACATAGCTCAGGGTAGACCAATGTATTAAGAGACACCGACACTGAGACCTCAGGTCTCAGTGTCAGGGCTATTTCTGTTTCTTATCTTCCTTGATGACATTGATGATGAAGTGCAAGGGAAGTTTTCAAAGTTTTCTGATTATTTAAAGGTAGAAAGAGTGGTTAACGCACAGAACAAAGCCATTGTAGTATTAGTAGTGGCAAACGATGCAAGAAAGCAAACTTATAAAGTATAAGCCAAAAAAATAAAAAAAAAAACCCTACACACTTCATCCATCCATATATCTAAGAATTTATCTAGTTCTTATTTGAATTGGTTAAAATTATCCACTTCCACAATAGATGGAAGCCTGTTCCAACAATCAGCTACCTGCCCAGAAATGCCATCAAGCAGATCTACATCCTTCGAGGCCTCCAGACCTGTATACAGTACTCAAGATCCAGCCTAACTATGGCCTTGCATAATGGGAAAATCACCACCTTATTTCTGCTAAAACAATTCCTGTATATCATTGACAAGACACCATGAGCAGTCCTGGCAGCATATCTGCACTGTTCAGAGAATTTCATATCGTTCTGCACAATAACCCCAGGTTTTCATTTTCCACTACAATGACTTTAGTACCATATATTAAGGGAGGCAGAAAGGACACAGTTGAAAAGTTACTCTGGAGTTACTGCTACCCATATGGAGCACTTTGCATTTGTCAATGTTAAACTTCAGTTGCCACTTCTCAGCCCATTTGTCCATCTTTTCCAGATCCTGTTGCAGCAGCGTACTGTCTTTACTATCATTAACAACCCTGCCAACCTTCGTATCATCTTTAAACTTGGACATCAAGCCTGATACGCCTTCAGAGAGGACCAGGGGTGGGATATAAACAAAATTTTAGGGAGTAGCAGAAAGATAGATCTCATGAAGTTTATTTTCGGACATCGTTTAGGGACCATTGGAATAAATTACTTTCCACGATTTGTGAGACTTAATTTGGTAAAGTTCAATGGGGAAATTGGACAGCCACCATTTGGCAATGGAGAAGGGATGATTGATAGAATACAAACAACAAACTATAAAAGTCCACATTTAGTGTGGAACCGTTGGTATTTTCTTGGAGGGAATATATCAGCCATCTGCAGCTTGTTTTTTTTAGTGGTTAGGGAAGGGAAAACTTTCTCATGGATCTGGAGATAAAATATTTATTGTGAGCAGATTAAATGAGCATTTGCTCAGAGATGAGTGGAGTCGAAATTTTTAAGATTTGTCGCTGGACTGTAGGACTTCTGATGAGGAAAAAACTTGGGTAGACAATATTCCTAAGCGTAAAACGGTTTGAGGATGTGGGGGGCCCAGAGTAAATGTTTCTTCTTCATACCGAGCTGCTGAATAGACATTTGTAATATCTACTTCCTAGCAATTCATATATCCCTGATGGAAGTGGTGTTGCTTAGCTTGCCATCTGTGTTTGGACATTTCGAATTGAAGAACATCAAGATGATTGTGAAACCTCAACTTATGGTCGAAAACGATCCTGATTTCAGTATGAGGGTAAATTAGGGATTTGAGTGCTATTATATAGAAAAAGAATAAGAGATGCTACTAGTTTGAAGAAAAAAAGTCATCGGACTGATTTTCTTGGATAGAGTTTCATATGATTTATATTGTCTTCCAAGCTAATATGTGTAATTAGCTTGACATCATCTGAATACCACATTGTGGCCTGCCTGCCTGTATCAGGCGAACAAGAGCAGTAAACAGGTTTGAAAATATTCCACCTTGTAGGACACCACCTCTAAGATGGCGGTTAAGGTTTAAGGAGCATCTGTTTATAGAGTAAAGATTGCAAGAATAAGAGCATGTTACCGGAAACATAGCTTATGACATAGAAGAAGTGCTGATGCTTTAACAAAGTTAAAAGCAGAGCTGAGGTCGAGGTTGGTGTCAACAAATTCGGAAATATCTTGGAATGCATTGAGAATTGAAGTCGTAATTGAGAGCAGGTTGAGCATATTAGAACGATTTTATATTGAACCGTATAAAATGTCTGAAATTGCGTGTTCTGTGGTCGATTAGCTGTTTACGAAAAACCGAGTTCCCGGGAGGAAAAACCATACTACTCTCCCCTGAGGTCAGCTACTTTGTGACAAAGACCTATAAAAGTTCAACGTGTCATTGACTGGCTTCGAACTCAGATATTTACTACTCGGTGTGTGGAGGATGGTGATTATACGGACAGGTCTAACCGCGAGGGCTTGGAGGTCATTCTGGTAGAAGCAAATTTGTCAGAATAGAGAGCAGGGATTTTAAGAAGACATCAGGCGCATGAAATAGGCCAGTAAGGATTATATTGAGGTGGATTTTGTTTTTTTTTTTTTTTGATTTGGTAGTTGTTGGCGCATCGGCTTCTGTGGCCATATTGCACCTCTCAAGGTTTTTACAGTACTTTGATCCAAGCCCGAGGCGAGAATCGAACCCGCGACCTTTGGGTTGCCGGGCAGGTACTTTACCCACTCGGCTAGCCCGGTCGGCATATTGAGGTGGATGCTGGATCTTATATGTGGGCTTTGCACTCTGCACCTTACACTGTTGGAAGAAGAAGTTTTGGTACAGGACTGCATTCGAGATGTTTATTGATGATGGGACTCAGTCATCTGCTTATATATTGCGGAACTCCATCGTTTTCTGAAGTGGAAGACAGTGGTAGTGCATTATTACTTTAATCAGCTAGAGATTGGATGCTTGCTAAGAGTGTGATGAAATTGTGATGCCTGCTAAGGCATTAAGTGGTGACTGAAGATCAGTGACATTGATGTCTTGTATTTCTGGTTCCAGAACCTCTTAATCAGAACAAGCCATTATACGGGATTGTAATGAGCTGAGGACTGATTTGATTTGTTTATGTATGGCTGTGGTCCTCTTTGATGGTCTGTTGAAGATGATTTTTATTGCAGGTTACCGAATTGAACTCTGGCTCTGGAGTGAACAATACGGTTATGAATCGTGCCAGTCGTTTTACCTATCTTGTGGAGTCGAGTTTGTAATTGACGCTAGAGGTGAGAAATATAGGCCAGCATTTTTGTTCTTTCAGGGATTCGCACAGTTTTGAATGCAGAACAAACAGCAGGAGAATTATATGGAATGATAGAGAAAGGTAGGATCATTAAGAGAGAGAAAGAGATGAGAAGAAGAAGAAAATGATGGGATCATGAGGATATGTGCGATGATCCATCACAATAATATGAAATCACCGAATGCCATGTGATGATGATGCTGATATAGAGAGCATCCCGATATCATTTCTAAAATTATCTGTCTGTATTTTCAGATGGTATAGGTTCTTTCTCTGTGAAATAAATCCCCTTTTCCAAAAATACAGGAAACTCATCTAGTTAATCTATTGAGTAGGTATTGAAAAGATTTGAAAACTAAGTTATCTGATTCAAAATAGTAGCTGTGCTATTTTTCTTATGTAAAAACAGGAGAATTTTAATTTAAGATTAATTTAAGAAATTAATTTTAAATTAAAAATTTTTCTGTTTTTACATAAGAATTTAAGTGAAGGCCCACCAGATTAATTTAAGAAATTAATCTGGTGGGCCTTCACTTTTTCCCTGGTTATAATGAAGTCGAGCATTCTTTGGAGGATATAAGATGGGGAGAATCCCTGGACGAATGAGAAAGGCAATAAGATAAAGAAGATGAGATGATGAAGTTAAGATGTAAGAGAGAGAGAGAGAGAGAGAGAGAGATTAAAAAAGGTGTATGGACGACAGAGTTGGAAAGATTAAAGTGGATATAAACATGAGAGATGGAGATTACAGAGATTAGAGAGAAACATGGACATGAGAGAGAGAGAGAGAGAGAGAGAGAGAGAGAGAGAGAGAGAGAGAGTAGATCACGCTCTGAAAACAGTGAAAAACGTCAGTTTACGTATTGTTCATCCTTGCGTTAACTATGATGTCGTTCAACTCTGGTTTTTTCCATTATTTAATGCCCTAGATCCGGGTGAAGGGGTAATCTTGGTAAGCAAAATGTAATCTTGTAAATATATTTCCACTTTCATATACACTATATAACCCCCCCCCCCCAGGATTTAGGTAAAATTAATCATATCCTCACTTTGTCAGGATGAGGCTGAAGACGTACGCGGCTCTTTGGGCAGTGCGTCAGGAGCTCGCTAGTGTGCACCAGCCAGCCTTATTTGTTCAGCACATCCTGAGGTGTATTATTCCAATCCCTCTCTATGCATCCGAAATTTGGCCATCTGCCCCTGCCTCATACCTAAACAAGTATCTCAGTTTGGAGTGCTGGTTGCTTAAACCTTAACTATCTCCAGATCGATTCTACAAGCAAATCTCGGCACCACTCCCTGAAGACATCTCATAATGACAAGAAATGTCCTCACGCTTGCACGGCTTATAACGAAGCGAATTGATGCTCCATCGGTATCCACATTAATCTCTGGTCCGAAGAAGGCAAGAGGGCAGAACTCCGACTCCTGTCTCCCTTTGCGTCTTACGCTGTCAAGCGTTGATTCCCTGAGGGACATGTTTCCATCCAATTGTCTTCGGATCTTCAATAAATTTGGGACACATCCTGATAGATTCTGTGAAGACAAGCTCTACAAGATCGAAATCCTTAAGAACTTCTACCAGATAATGAATCTGTACTGTTCACCTGCTCGTGGACATGACTGACTGTTTTTTTTTTACTTGCTTATTTGTATATGACAAAGACTTTGCTTTTGTCTCCATGCAATTGTATGTTTAATCCCGTAAATTTATCGGGTCGAGCACGCATGTACTCTTGTATATTGTCCATGTGTTCCTCGCACCTTATTCTGTAAATATTCACACCCTCTGGCACAGTGACCTCCCGGGGTGACCCAAGATTTCTTGTGGTAATAAACTGATTTTAATAATAATATCCATCATCCACGTGCCAGTAAAATAACAGTGTTCACGCTAGAAGCAAGCAAGCAGATCAAAGAAACAGTGGACGGGTTGAGGTTGAGTTTTCAACAGGGAGCCATCGTAGAATACCATAATAGCAATCAGTTCTTACGTCAATGGTGCCTAATGTAGTCACCAAACTGAAATATCATGGTACTATTATAACCAGAAAAACGGTCTGGTAACTCGCAGAAATTGAAAGAAAGAGACTGGAAGGTCAGAAGAGTGGTATTTAGGTGAATCATTGAACAATGTGAACCAGAAGCTCAGGAAACCACATAAACTGATATCAGTACAAGGATAATATTAGATGTTGCATGGCATCGAATTTTACGTCCGTTCCTGTATAAAATTCAAACATCATAGCATACAATACATAGAATAGAATCAGCTTGTCTGGTAAAAAGCCATCGTAATTGGTCCTTGAAAGGAAGGAAAGCTGTGCTTTTGGAGCGATGAAGCACTGTAGGGTTTTTTCTGATCTGATGGCTGTCTTTGGATGTGGCAAATGCATGGAGAACGTTATTTACCAGAGTGTCGCGTTCCGATCTGTGAAATTTGGCGGATACTGTCATCGGCTGGAGTAGTTTCTCGTAGTTTGGAGTTTGTTGAATCATTGGTTGTCAGTCCTGGAACAATGCATACGATGTGGTACAGATATATGTTGGACAATTCCGCGCTTTTACACTATTGGCAGCAGCATAGAGTGTCCTTTTCTGTTTCTGCAAGACAATGCACAATGCCATACTCCACAGCCTGTAGTGACTTGGTTTGAAGACAAGGACGTACAAAGACTTTATTGTCCAGAGCCCATCTATAATTCCATTGAATATGTCGGAAGATTTGGAACAGACCTCGAGCCACCAGGCCACGTCGCAATCGCTAATTGAATTGGTCACCGAAGGAGGAAGTCCAAAACACCGCATTCCTGATAGAAAAATTTTGTTTGGAGTCAATAAAAGGTTATTGGAAACATGCAGATGTCCGGTTGCTTTTACCAATACAGTGTATATAATTATGATCAGAGATACAATGCGAGTTGTAGTAAAATATTCATGATGGGTGTACGTGGTAAAAAGGAACTGTGTCTTCATAGTTTTAAGAGGAAAATTGTCGGAAGGGTACGCTTAAGAAATGAAGGGTATCTGAATTAGAAGAATTCATAAGATGAGAAAGAGAAAAATAAAAATCTTCTGAGTAGAGCATATAGATTCTTAATCGGATAAACAGACTCTCCCACGCTGGGATTATTTCATTTTTCGGAATGCTCACAATCATGAAACGTTCTAGTCTTCTGGAAACGTCATAATTAGGGCGTGAAATATTTAACCCAGTTATGGCTTTCAGAACACGATCATTTCATTTAATTAGCCAATTATCTGGCTGATGTGCCCCATTAATTTGCATAACCAAGCTGCAAGTGATCATCAAACCCATTTATAGGGGGAAAAGGAGTTACAAAGCCCTGCAGGCTGCATTTCTTTCTTTTCCCGTCTTTCTCTCGATAGTCCAAAAGTATTTCTATTCAGTGTTTATTCTCTTGACTCTGCATTCCTCCAAGCATCAGCATTCTCTTTAATGTGCTTTCTTTTCGCATTCTTGGGGAATGAAGATTTCCCAAATATTCAAAACATCCACTCCATGACGTGTTTGCTATGAAATATTTAAATACTAAGCAGGTGAGGGTAATTAACTTTGAAGGATGAACTCCATCCCTTCTGTAACAAACAACGCCTTATCGCTAAGGCGTTGTTTTCATGATGCACTTAGGAAATTGCATTTGGACTATGGAGACAGAAAACTTTAAACATTTCTTCGTGGAAGCTCAAAGAAAATACAATGGGAGTCTGAAGTAATCTTTCAAGAATGCGCTCACACAGAACATATATTTACAGTTGAATTCATCGAGATAACTCTCTGGAGTATAATTGTTTTTAATTGATAACCAATAATGCTTACTTGAATGTATTCCTCTCAGAATTTCAGCTTGTGCAAACAAAGACTCAATTACTTTTAATTACATCTATATTAATCTAGAACTCTTGGCGTAGCTGAAATTGGCAGCGCAAGAAGGGCTAATTAAATCAAGAGAATCTGATTAGAAATTACATTATCCTGCCACAAAACAATCATATTTAGAATATCTCGTTTGTAGTATTTATTCATATAAGTTTGTGGTTTCAACTTACATTTCTCCCCAATAAAGAGGGACAAAATTTTGAACAATGTGGCAATATTTCGAACAATATGTATAACATGGAGTCCTTTGAAAAATTAAAGCGAGAGAGGGAGCCCAGATGTATGTCCATCTTCAAATATTTAAAAAAATCTGCCCAATTAGGAGGATTACCTCATCTACACGTGCGTATTATGTCTGTAAATTGCGTGTTCTCTGGTCGGTTTGCCTGTTTTTCTAACGAAAAATCCGAGTGTCAGCGGGGGAACCTTGCTATCTATCCACGTCTAAGAGAGAGTAATTTAGCCATCGATTGAAAAGAGCCCATGAGAGTTACTCGCCTCATTTACGGGATTTAAACCAAGGCCTTTTCATCCAGTGTTGGGGGGAGGGTGATTAAACTAAAAAGTTTTTTTTGAACATTAATCCTGAATCTTAAATTCTCGGTTTTTTCCCACTGGCGAGGTTACACTTCTCCATTTCATAAAAAAACTATCATTTAGAATAAGGGTCACAGCGAAACACCCATCGCTTCTCCTGTTATATTACGATTTTAAAGCTCTTCTGGACTGAAATTATCAAAAGGGTTGTGGTAAATATCTTTCTGACGACTTCTTATTTCTTGCATAGCTTTGGTATACATCTGCTACAATAGATTACCGATAGCAATCAATGAAAACAATAAGATATTGGAATACTGTGTTCAGGTATGGAGATCTCACCTAAAGAAAGACATTGTGCTTCTTGAAAGGATCCGAAGAAGGGTAACTCGCCAGATGAAATCAGCAAAAGGGCGTTCATATGAGGAAAAACTTCAAATATGTGGGTTGCAGAGCTTCGAAATTAGGCACCTTAGTGGAGACTTGATTGAGGTGTTTAAGGCTCTGAGAGGCTTAAGTAAAATGAATCAGGACGAAAATTTCACGGTTATAAATGATTCAAGAACCAGGGGTTGTAAATTCGATTTAAGGGGGGAAGGTGTTTAGACTGGATTGTAGGAAGTTTTATTTTAGCCAGCGAGTTATAAATTACTGGAATAAGTTATCTACATGGGTGGGAGAGGCTGACAGTTTAGGGAAATTCAAAGGTCAGCTGGATAATTACCTAAGGGAGGAGGGAAACGCATTGGTTGTCTATTCCCTTTACTTTTATTAATTATTTTTAAAAATTTTCTTCTTATTATTATTTATTTTAATTAATTAATTAATTTATTTATTTTTTGGCTGGTGCAGCGTAAGTCATGGGCTTTCTTGCACTGTGTGGCCATTGCTAATATTAATACAAATACTAATACTAATAATTGTATTAGTATTTGTATTAATACTAATACAATGCTTAGTGAAAAATCCATTCTCCCCATTGACACAACACCATTAAACTTCTTAACAGTAAGAATAACACCATCTCTGTTCTTAATCCTATCCACATATCAAAGTAACACAGAAGAGCGCCTTTGGGGATCAAGGGGTAAAGAATCGAAAGCCATGTTATTTCACTCAGACCTTTCCGCTAAACGAATAAAATTTATTTCCGGACTCGAAGAAAGCAATCTGTGCTCTGTCTCAAATCCCATTATCGTTTGTGACACGCGTCCTTCCACAATAAGTTGCGTGTCGAGTCTCCACATGCGTGATAGCCGCTCCTGTCTTGGTTCAGAAGACTTCGCTAATTTATGTCCAAGTATTTTTTATTCTGATCTTTCCTTGCCTTTTCACGCTCTTCTTGTCTCTCTGTATTTTAAATTTATACGTTTACCCCCACTATCCCCCCTATGATTAAAGCATACACTTAACAATGAGGGGAGGCGTGCGTACTCCCCGAAACTTCGTGTAGCGTGCAAACACTCCAATACTATTCAGCAGCTGTTTCCACAAGCCGAAGGAAATAAATCTCTGTCGGGAGAAAGATGAAATATGGTTGCTGTGCATTTACTTTAAGGGCACATTGAACGCAGGATTACTACTCTGTTACCACTGTTGTATTCCACCATATTAAGTATTTAATTACAAGTCCAGTCGTAATAAAGGAATTATTTAATCCACATAGTTTCAATCGAATTATAATATTGAATACCATATAATCAAATCCACGTTTTCCCCTTCACTTCTCCCACGTAAATGTAGCTTCTCTGCAGTACTCCAGAGTCATACAGGTTGGTTCTCAGTAGGAATTATTTATTAGAGCCAGATTAGCAATTCATTACAATCTATGAATCAGCAAATTGGATACTTCAGATGAAATATGTTTAATTGCATATTACTAATTAGCCTTAGCATTGAGTAAGTTTAATTAGCTTCTAAGTAGTAGCGCAAGTAATTGAAATCACCAGTTCTGAAGGTGTCCTTTGCCAGGTTAAACCAAAGAGATTAAAAAGGCCCTTAACATATATCGTAGTTAATTATCAGCGTCATGAAGTAATGAGCGTTAATTACAATTTTTAATTTACAATATCTTTAAATCTTCGAAAGATAGATACAGAGAGCGAAATATAATTGGTCTACAAATGAGGAAACTCCGCCCATGAGGAAAGCAGGACACGCTGGATTTGAAAGCATCCGGGTGTGACTATGAGGTGGTCTTGTTTGCCCTTGAAAAGAGATACACGTGACTATGTGGATTCTAACTATTAATAATATTTAATGATGCTGAGATTGCTGCAGAATTCAAAATTTCGTAAGAGGATTTAAAATACATTAATGATTTTAATTTTAAATATCAACAATATTCTCAGACTGATCTGATTCGAATCTTCTGGAACATCTATTTAGGTGTTTACAGAACTCTGCACAATAATCAGATTAATTCAGTGTTATTAAAATATTCATTTATCTATGGGATGTGTTCAAAGTCCGATCTCACAAGCCAATTTCCTTATTTTGTAAATTTATTTTGGAAGTCCTGACTAAATGTTTGTTTGAATTAATTCAACTGTTTCTGGAAGCGGAGTCCTTCTGGACTCTACCTTAGGACCGCTTTTAATAATTTATCCACCTTTCCACATATACTTACTATCAAATAGGACTGCTCTTCAGTTCATTGTAGGGCAGCTGGGGGGTATATAACTCCGATGAACCGAAGTCGATAATTGGTAATAAAATTATTTTAAAATATTTTACTAAAAAGTCAGGAATATTGAGGCTCCAACAAATTGTTTTAATTAAACTGAGTATATTTATAATAGTATATATTTTTTAAAAAAAATTAATTAAAAATTCGAAAACTGGTAAACAGGAGAAAGCTGAATACCAGAAATCACTGGCAAAGAGAGCTAAAATGGAGACAAAACACACTTTTCGTACATGAATAATAAAGAAAGAGAGATCCCTTACTTGATAGAACTGGAAAAATAGAAATCCCACAAACGTGGAAGGTACTTTGCAACGATCTTTACAGTTGAAAGACCATTTGAACCACGAAGGATCAGTGACAAGGAGTGAGGCTGCTGTAAATTAGGTGATATATCCATCACGGAAAACAGAATGAGAGAAAAACAGTACAAAAGCTGTAAGGCTCTTGGAGTAGATATCATACATCCCGTTATACTAAAAAAGGTCGCATATCAGTGCATTATCCTGTTGAAGATGTTAAGGAGATCATCTTTAGACCCCCACGACTATCCCACTTCACCGGAGAAATGCTAAATCCTCCCAAATTCTCAAAAGAGGTGCGAAAGACGTTGTTATGAGTTTGAAGTAATAACAGAATTGGATGCAAGAGACAACTTTGACGTTATTGATTTCAATAAAGCTTTCTCTACGAAAAGCTATTTTTACTTTGGAGTAAATTGAGATTATTGGTAAGATCTTTCGCTAGATCAAGGGCTAGCTAAAAGATAGGAGAAATTGAGTAGTCACAAATGAGCATTCCTTAGGCAGATCAATCTAACAAGTGAATTCCCTCAGGAATCAGTTTTGGGGCTCCTTCTGTTTCTTATCATTCTTAATAACATTGAGGAGGAAATGCAAGGGAAGCTGTCAAAATTTGATGATGATTTAAAGGTAGAAAAGAAGGCTAACGATCAGAACCATGATACTTTGCTTCAAATTGGCAAAATTTAATGCTTCTAAATAAAAAGTTTGATAGAATAGGAAGGCACAAATAAAAAATGTATTCGTAAAAGAGACGGTTGCGTTTTATGAAATATACTTGGGTATATGGGATGTGTTAGGGTAACGAGGAATAGGCATAGGAGCATGTATGCTTGCATGTATACCAATGCTAGAAGTATAGTAAATAAATTTGATGAATTTGAAGTGTTGGTCAAGACATCAAAGGCGGATATTGTTGGGATAGCAGAGACGTGGTGTCACAAAGATATAAGGAATGCAGAACTGGAATTTGGGGAGTACAATGTGTACAGAAAGGATAGACAGGACAGAAAGGGAGGAGGTGTTATGCTGTTAATTAAGAAAAACATAAAATCAAGAGAAGTGCATCCAGTTGATATAGATGGACAGTGCACTGTTGAGTCAGTTTGGTGTGACATAAGCACTGCAAAAGCAAAAATAAGAGTAGGAGTGTGTTATAGGCCTAATGACTCGAATGAGTACAATGAACAATTGTACAGAGAAATAGAGTGGGCCAGTAAATCAGAATGTCTTATAATGGGGGATTTTAACTTCCCAGATATTGACTGGAACTTGTGGGTTGGTCACTCACACACTAGTCAGACTTTTGTGGATTTATTGGATGATTGTTTTCTGCAGCAGCATGTTCGAGAGGCAACCAGAGAAAGTAATACTCTTGATCTGGTTATCAGCAGTGATCATTCGTGTATTAAGAATTTGCAGATAAAGGAACCACTAGGTGGCAGTGATCACAGTGTGCTGAAGTGGGATTTACTCAAAGAGGTAACTACCGTCAGGGGTAAAGGAAAGGGTTTTTGCTTCCGTAAAGGGGAGTACAATGGTCTCAGACAGTTTTTAAATTCTGTACAGTGGGATCGACTGACGATGTTCCAAACAGTAAATTCTAAGTGGGAAGCATTCAAGGAATTAATCGTGGAAGCTACTAGACTTTTCATACCGATGAAGAAATATTGTTCAAGGTTTAGGCCTAAATGGTTATCAAATGAACTAATGAGACTCGTGACAGAGAAGAAAAATGCATGGGATGCATATAAATTATCAGGCGACGCAGAAGCCTGTAGCAGATATAAGCTAGTCTGTAATCAGGTCACAAAGGAGGTTCGGCAGGCAAAGGCGGATTACGAGAAATCTTTGGCAAAAGATGCTAAGAAAAACAGCAAGGATTTCTTTACTTATATAAACTCTAAAAGGAAGGGGCTGAATATGATTGGTCCACTTGACATCGATGGTTCGACTGTTGATGATCCTGCTCAGATAGCAAACAAACTGAATGAGTATTTTGCATCTACATTCACACGTGAGGAATCATTACAGTTTGAAAATGGAAGAAGGTTATCAAATTGTAGCAGTGTGCTTAATGATTTTGTAATAACTGAGAGCAAAGTGGAGGAGAAATTGTTGAAGTTAAACATAAGAAAGGCACCTGGGGCGGATGGGATCTATCCAGTTATATTAAAGGAGGCGGCAAAGCAACTAAGCAAACCCTTAGCCATAATTATGAGAGCATCCTTGGACTCAGGAGAGGTTCCCACGGACTGGAGATGTGCAAATGTATCCCCAATTCACAAAGGAGGTTCGAAGGGTGACACGAATAATTACAGACCAGTTAGTTTAACTTCTGTTCCGGGTAAAATAATGGAGTCACTGGTTAAAGATGCATTGCAGGATCATCTAGACAAGACTGCAGCAATAATTCAGACACAGCATGGGTTTGTTAAGGGAAAGTCTTGTCTGACAAATTTGATTGGTTATTATGATGTGGTCACAAAGGAACTGGATGCAAAAAATAATTTTGATATCATATACTTGGTTTTCAGGAAAGCTTTTGACACTGTTGCGCATGGAAGACTACTGTACAAATTGGAGCAGAATGGTATTAAGGGTAAGTTGCTGCAATGGATAAAGGATGGTTAAGTGGGAGAAGACAGAGGGTGGTAATCAATGGGTGCTGCTCTTCGTGGACTAATGTTATTAGTGGAGTCCCACAGGGTTCGGTGTTGGGGCCACTGTTGTTTTGTATATTTATCAATGATATTGATGAAGGTATATCAGGCTTAATGTCGAAGTTTGCAGATGACACGAAGGTTGGCAGGGTTGTTAATGACAGTAATGGCAGTGTGCTACTGCAACAGGATCTAGATAATTTGGGCAGATGGGCTAAGAAGTGGCAACTGAAGTTTAACCTTGACAAATGCAAAGTACTGCATATGGGTAGAAGTAACCCCAGAGAAACGTACCAACTGTGTGGTACTACACTTAAGGTGGTAGAAAATGAAAAAGACCTGGGAGTAATTGTGCAGTCAGATATGAAGTTTTCTGAGCAATGTAGACAGGCTGCTAGGGCAGGTCATGGGGTTTTGTCAATGATATATAGGAATTTTGCTAGCAGGGAAAAGGAGGTGATTGTCCCTCTGTATAAGGCAATGGTCAGGCCACGCCTTGAGTACTGCGTACAGGTCTGGAGGCCTCATTTTAGGAAGGATGTAGATTTGCTTGAGCGTGTACAGAGAAGAGCAACACGATTGGTGAGGGGAATGAAGGGATCCTCTTACCAAGAGAGGCTTAAGTTCTGCAAATTGCAGTGGCTGGAGACTAGGCACCTGCGCGGTGATCTGATTGAGGTCTATAAGGCCTTGAATGGGTTGAGCACGCTGAATTCTGATGGGATCCTCCCACTTGTTCAGAATACGAACCTACGGGGACATAAGTTCAAATTAAGAAAGGATAGATGTAGAATAGATGTGCGGAAATTTGCCTTTAGCCAGCGGGTTGTTAATTGCTGGAACAAACTTCCATCTGTCGTTGTGGAAGTTGATAGGTTAAATAAATTTAAGGAGGAACTGGACAGGCAATTGGAGGGTATGGTGTGATTTTTTTTTTTTTTTTGGCTGATGCTGCATAAGCTCCTACACTGCTTTCTTGCATCAAGTGCCACTACTACTACTACTACTACTTCGGAGAGTATTTTGTAGATCACTGGAATGAATTATCTGCCCACAGTGGTCGAGGCGTAGAGTTGGGTAAAGTCAAATACTAATAGTACACACAAAAAGCAATGATTATTTTTTCACGCTGTACAAAACAGTTATTCAGTCAACTGTGCCTTATAAATGTCATTCATTGAAATTAATGCCCATGCCATTTTTTTTATTTTTTAAGTTAAAATCATAAATATTATGCAAATTGCAATTGGAGAAATTGAAGAAATTGCACATGGGTGACAAATACACACTAGCCAAAGCAAAATAGCCTGAGCTTTTCCACCCGCTGTGGAGAGGACAGCGATTCTACCAACTCTATATTCTGTTCGACTGCAGTAATCTGAAGCCAGAATGCAGAAAACGCATGATTTATCAGTCTTTGAAAAAGGCCTTATCGTGGGTGCACGTTTGACAGAAGTCACGATTCAAGAAAAGAAAGACATAACTGGTTTCTCAAAAGCATCCGTCTCAAAGGTTTTAATGACTGGAAATCAAGTGATTCTTCAATCTCAAAGAAGTAAATGTGGCAGAAAAACAAATACTTCCAGAGTGAATCCGTTGTACTCTAAGGAGGACTGTAAGAAAAAATAAGACATTCGGTGTGCAACAAATAACATCTGAATTCAACCAAGCCCAGAACTGCCCCAATTTACCGTGCGCAGGGAATTGGAAAAATTGGGTATTGACGGCCGCCTTCCTATTCGGAAGACACTTGTTCCAGAGAAAAACAGAAAAATCCGCTTGTAGTAGTACCGAGAATGTCGTGATTGGACAAATCAAACTATTATTTTTAGACCACCCGAATAATTAAATTCATCTGCCGTGCTGTGTGTCTTATGTCTGTTTATTGCGTGTGTTCTATGGTCGATTCGCCTGTTTTTCTGGATGAAAAAACCCCGTTTCTGTGGGGAAAACCTTGCTATCTACACCTGAAACCGACTAACTCAACCATGGAGTGAAAGAAGCTCATTAAAGTTCTTCGCGTCATCGATGGGTTTCGAACCCGGGCCTTTTCCACCCGGTGTGGGGAGGTGGGAAGGATGGTGACGATACCACTGTGCTGCCAGCATAGAAGTCGTGATTGGACAGTAGAACAATGGAAGACAGTCATGTGGTCAGACGAATCACAATATACTTTGTTTTGCACTTACAGAGAGTGCAGCGAGAACCGAAGCGATGGACCCTGCCTTATTAAGACAAGCCAAGCATAAAGAAGTGGTATCATGGTATGGAGAATATTTTGTTGGCACGAACTGAGTCCGTTGTTACTGAGGAAGGGCGAATGTCGTCCAGGGAGTACCTGAATTTTGTATCAGATCTCCTGCACCTTGCAGCGTTAAACTTTTATCTCGAAGGTGATGGTCTCCTTATGGATGAAAATACAACAGCGCATCGTGACAGAATCGTGTAAAAATGGTTCAGAGAATACGGTACGGATTTCTGCCATCTTCTCTGCCCCCATTCACTTGATCTCAATCCTATTGAGATTGTATGGGATATGCTGGAGAGAGCTATTCGGCAACGAAGTTCTATTCGTTCAACTTTTTCGCAGTTATGCGATATTTTGCTGCTGGGAGAACGGTTACAATTACCCAGAATGCATTAAACACCTTATAGAATCCAAGCCGCGCCATACACTTGCTGTTATTCGAAACAAAAGCGCCTGATTCGATACTGAATTAAGATTCGCATTTTCTTGCCCAGAGTATGCATTAGAATATTTATCCCTGAATCGAATAATGAAACTTCTTCGCGATGTAAGCTACTAAACTGATGTTAAATTGATGTTATGCTGAAGTATGAATTTAAAGTATTACAGAATTGGTGATAAGAATAATTTTATCATTATTTCTGGCACCACAGTTTAAAATCCATTCCGGATATGAAAGTGATGAGGATGCTCATTACCAATCTTTCTGGTGTGTCATAAGTTTCGGATCTGGAAGATTTTTCTGTATCAACGGAGGGATCTGAGAAATGACACTGATCGATTTTTGCCCGATCATTCTACAATAGGATCCTTAATGCGATTTGTATGGCCTTCAGCAAGCAGAATTTTAAGATCTTTCAGAACCAAAAACTTTTCCATCAAGAGGAAGATGCTGCGGCCACATTATTTCCGATGATATAAAGTATAATGATGAATACAATCATCATTACTCCTTTTGGAGTGTGTGTGTCGATTTTTATCAGCTGCCACAAAAATCCAAGCCATTCTTCTATTAAGGAAACCATTCCCCCAAATGTACTGAGTTCCAGATAATCGTTTCAAATTGCCAATTCGAAACGTCTTCAACAGAAAATCGAGTAAATAGAAATTGTAAAGTAATGGCCAATAGGGAATTCCAGTCGCTCATTGCCAGAAAGAAAGAAAAAGAAAGGTGATTGTTATCAATTCGTCTTGCTGAATTTTATATTGCTGAAAGTAATGTTTCGTGTTCATTTATCTTGCATAATTACTGGCCCCTAATTAATACGGCGTTTAATTAGTATGGCCAATAGTCGATATTAATCTCTCCTTTAATGATATGTTCTTTTTCTTATTTCTCGTGTTCATTTGCTGGAAAGAGGGCGCTAACAGTTAATGTTTTAAGGCCGACTTTTGTCTTCAGAATAGACGTTTTTCAGATTCTACATTGAACCCAAAATTTGTATTATGGAATGAGTTGTAGAAATCTTTAAAAGAGTCAGAGTGAATGCGGATAGCAAGCCTTTGTTCCGACATACGTCACAGCTACCTCTATTTTTTCGCCTTCAGCGCTGCCACCTTTACAAATTCTTATCAAACACAGCTTAAAGGTGCGTGATCTTGTAAAAGAAAACAGCAGGGAACACTTTGACAGAAGCGAAAGTACACGCCAATAGAGAGGAAATTAATCTGAAGTTTATTTCATCTTTTTTATATTTTTCCACTATTTGTTTGATGTTTGGAAGTGTGCCCGTTGAGAGCTGCTTTTGTGTACAAAGTTCAGACTTAACTCTGTCCCTACTCCATCATGTTGTCAAAGAGTAAAAATCACTGGTGTATACTGTACACATTTTCACCAGTTAGGTTCAAAAGAAAGCGTTGGCATATAGGAAAAGAATTAGTATTAAAAGATGTAAAGTGTGTGAAAAAAAAAATAAGAAAAAAGTCTAATTTTCTTCAGTTCTTTTTCTTCGTCTTTAAATTTTTTCATTATATATACGTGAATGTTTTAGCTAAATTTTTAAGTTTGCTGATAGCTCTAATAATACTTCTACTCAGCCAATGCTTCATACATTTTACAACTTATAAACTTAGGTTATGAGTTCAATTTCAAAATAAGTGAAACTTAAGTTTAATTTTTTTAAATTTAAACTTACAATTAAGCCTTTATGCTGTCATCCCCATTTAGCATAATTTCAATACAATTTCTACTTAAGTTGCAACTTTAATTTCAACTTAAGTTATATTTTTACTTCAATATAAGTGAAACTTAAGTTTAAATTAGGTATAAATTTAATACAATTTCTATTTAAGGTCACAAGTTAATTTCACCTTAAGTTACAAGTTTAATTTCAACTTAAGTTATATGTTTATTTTCAACTAAAGTTATATGTTTATTTTCAACTTAAGTTATATGTTTAATTTCAACTTAAGTGAAACGTAAGTTTAAATTAAGAATAATTTTAATAGAATTTGTACTTAAGTTATAAGTTTAATTTCAACATAAGTGAAACTTAAATTTAAATTAAGTATAATTTTAATACAATTTCAGCTTAAGTAATAAATTTAATTTCAACTTAAATTATAAAGTTAATTTAGACTTAACTTATAAGTTTATTTTCAGCATTAGTGAAACTTAAGCTTACATTAAGTATAATTTAAGAATAATTTCAATATAAGTGAAACTTAAGTTTAAATTAAGCATAATTTTAATAGAATTTGTACTTAAGTTATAAGTACTTAAATTTAAATTAAGTATAATTTCAATACAATTTCAGCTTAAGTAATAAGTTTAATTTCAACTTAAGTTATAAAGTTAATTTCAACTTAAGTTATAAAGTTAATTTAGACTTAACTTATAAGTTTATTTTCTACATTAGTGAAACTTAAGCTTAAATTAAGTATAATTTGAGAATAATTTCAATATGAGTGAAACTTAAGTTTAAATTAAGCATAATTTCAACCTAAGTTATCAGTTTAATTTCAACATAAGTGAAACTTAAGTTGAAATTAAGTATAATTTCAAATACAGTTTCAACTTAAACCAAACCTAAGTATAATTTCAACTTAAGTTAAACTTCAGTTTAACTTAAGTTTAATTTCAATTTCTACTGAGTTTAATTTCGATTGAAGTTAAAAGATTTGGCATTATTTGAATTTTGCTTTTGTTCCATTAAATAAAGGTTTAAAAGTGACTTTTAAATTTTAAAGATAATTTCTTTAAGAGCTTTAAACATATTTTCAAAATTTAAAATAAAAATTAAAATTAAACATTCGTTTTAAAATTATACCTTTATGAATTTTTAAAAATTTGTAAACATATAAATATATAATAATTTTAATTTTAAACTTAAACACATAAGTTTTTATGGGTACTTAATTTGGATTTAAAAGAGGTATATTAAAATGCATTACATTCTCCAAATGCACTACTTTTACTTAATTAAAATTAATTAGCAAATTACAATGTAAAATTAAAATAATTAAGGTAAACATAAATGACATACGCATATGGAAATACATTGACTGTGTGAATTGAATAAGAAAACAGTGGATTGCACACACACACACACACACTCCATCTATTGATCTGGAGATGCTAATCAAGAAATAATTTTGAAAATTTCTCGAACGAACGAAAAAAAAACAAGGCTAAAGAAATGGAAAGAAAAGTTTAAATGGCACAATAATTAACAGAATCGTACAGGGAATAAAGTGCATACATGTGCGCGTGCGCATTTTTTATTTTCTTTATTCTAATTTTCCTCAAATAGCTTTGCTCATTGGCTGGATCACACACACACACACGAGGAAGAAAATTGACAAATTGAATGCAGTGATTTATTGAATTGCAGCCACTTCGCTTTTCGTAGACAAGAAGCAGAGAAAAGTTTCTCAGGAAGAAATAGGACAATTAATTATCCTCTAGAGCGGTGAAGCATCTTGTCTTAAAAAAAAGAACTGCACCAAGAGAATGGAAAGTAAAAGAGAAATACATTTGGGTGATGATTAGACTTTCTTTCCATAAACTCAAGGACGAATCAGGAATTGTACAATGGCTTGAGGCAAGATGAAAAGAAGTTTATAAATGTCTTGAAATTATAGCCAGTGATGTTTACAAAATGTCAATGTATTCAGCCACTCTCTCAAAATCAAACAATAGAGTATCAAAAAATAAATATCCATTAGCATTTTAAAGTTTTTCTTTTCTAAGATAAACATCGCAGATCATTTAATAATGCATCTAAGGAGGTTGTATTGAAATGAATGAAAAACATCTCAAGCCGTGAGTTGACTTTGTATTAATTCTTAAGCGTGTATTGGATAGAACAGTACGGATTCAACAAGAAGAGAGGATATGCCAAAAACAATTATGGGATCACTGTACAACCATTGGATAATCTAACGAACTTAATTTATATCTGATGGCGTGTAGATGTAAATTATGAAGTCCTCCAACAAATATAGGCCGAGGCCATGTAAATTCAGGCGTGCGACGCATCTGACTATCACTGAATACTCAATCGACATGGTTGACAATGCACCTGAAAATGTTATCTCAGAGGATGCGTACGGGTTTTCGGCTTGGTGAATTGTCGGGAGACTGGAGGCGGGACATCACAACTCTGGTATCGATTGGTACATCTTCAAGTGGACCAAGCAATGCCATGACTCAATAAAACTTTTTTGCTTTATTGACGGGATTGGACCCAGCCAATGGAGGACTCTGATAATAACCACTGTGCTACCACGCACACTTACAAACTGATAGTACTTTACTTCTGATGTGACATATTCCAATAAAGCCACAATCACTCTGGAGTTGCTTTTAACGTTTTCGAAATATACTGATCTGAACTTCAATGCATCATGAGGTACGTACAGTATATCATCATATTTACAGAACCATCTATTGCACATGCTGTGTTTCTCTAACTGTTTTGATCAGCGTAAATACATTCTGTAAGTGTCCTCTCATTCAACTATCAGCTGGTGTTCGACAGTTTTGGAGACTGCTAGAGTAAGAAATCACCAACAAGGAATCCTTCAGATGGAACATTCGTATATTCTCAGTTTCAGAGAAAGAGATTGCAACGTTTTCTGTTTTCTGGGCTTTAGATATTTAATGGCAACTTATTTAAATTCGTGTGCTAACTAAACTTTTATGGTGTGAAAGAATACATTGCAAAATATAAAACTTGATAAACATGATCTTACAAAGATCAAACAGACACCAATGATGGATGGACAGACTGTTGATTGCATTTTCATTAGCTACTTAAGGGATTCATTGAAGAGCGAAAATGCATTTGACTATTTTATTTCTTTACGAAAATCTCCAACTTCTACGACGCTCGAAAACTTCATCTGGATTTTCCTAAACGCAATACTCTGGTCCATTGCACAGAGTTAAAAGAAGAGAAATGGGAGCTCTATTGCTACGCATAATTGGATAGCGTGTCTGGAAGTGAAAGCCAGATGTGTCTAAAGCATCACGAACACGCAAAATGGTTGCTGACTAATCGCTACCTGGCTTATCGGCCCAAGTCTTAAACAGAGCATGGATTTTCTGGCGTTTTTATCTCATCCAGTACGAACCAATTCTTCTTCACTCAGTCACTACCAACAGAAGAAAGTCGAGGTGCAAGTACGGTGAGTACAGAATGAATAAAAATAAGCTCATACAATTTTGCAAAGTTATCTGAAAATTAGAAAAATTTCTCCAAAGATTTAAAAAAACGATTTTAACTAACGTTGCTCAATATTTTTTCCATCTTTAGGTTGCACTCGCATCTGTATTAAGCTGCAAGTCAGCTAAAGCCATGATGATGATGCTGCATGGTCCTAACTTCCTTTACATCCTTTCGTTTCAGTAAGCTTTCAACCCAGGACTTTTTCACACTGGATGGAAGAAACAAAATGTAATAACTAGCCATAAGGGACCCAATCTTTCAATAAAATGGCTTTTATTCATCGCTTTGCACGCGAGACTTCTGCGCCAACCAGTGTACGTGGTGTCACGTTAGTACATTCAAAGTCGATTATATCTGTCCATTAAAATGAAAGACTTCATGGGAGCAGTTAATTCTTTTGTGCGTGACATGAAATTCTAGGGCTTCTAAGTGTTGGGTAATACTGTTAGGACACGTTTCCAAGGACTTTAATGCTTTGGATTAAGCAACTAGCGATGATTCAGAGACATGATTTAATATGAGCAGAGAGGATTATTCGTGAGGAAATTCTCATTAGACCCTGCTAGCGAAAGAAAATTAGAAGAAGAACGGTTTTTTTCGTGATAGATCCGAGAGACACTTTTTAGTACTCTAATAGACCTGGTGATTTGATTTGGTTTTAAACGCTTTTCATGCCATTGAATATGGATTCTACAATTAAACTTTTAAAAAATATATTAAAATATTTTTTCATTCTGACATCAGGAGAAAATAGTTAATGTTTGTAGTAGGGAGGACCAAGAGATTTATTTTATAGATGGTTTGAACCTCGGAGGTGTAGGTGACATTGGCTAAGATAAGAAGGGCTTTAGGAGAAATAATGTCTAAAGATTCAAGTAAAATAACAAAACCAGTGTCTAATAGAATTTATGGTCTCTGGGCTGACGTGGAGGCAGTGACCACAGCTTTGGTTGTGGACAATGAGCGCCTTAAGGTACGCGCTAGGGATCTGGGGAGAGTGCCTCTCAGATAAAAGAAATGTTAGATTGCCAGATTGAACTTCATAAGAAGTCTTATGCAGAGGTAGAGCGGCAGGATCTCAAGTTGGTTGATTCTGTTGTCAACCAGAATAAACCAAGATTAAAAAAGAGGACTGACAGTGCGAGTCGGGATAGATCCTTATCAGTTCCTAGAGGTGTGACTGATCCTCAGAATCTAATTATTTTTAGGCCTACTGAGGACTCTTCCTTGAGTTCGATTCAGGATATAAAGCAGAAGGTGACACAAGTCATTAAGCGTGACCACAAGGAGATGAAAGTAAAAGGTATCCGTCTCCTTAGGAATAGGGGGATCCTTGTGGAAACCACAAATCCGGTGGATGCCGATAGGATCTATTCTGCTTTGAAAGAGATAGGTCTTACAATGGAGAAACCTCGGTTATCTGATCCAACAGTGTTAATATATGGTGTCCCTCGTGAATATGCTAAGGAGGAAATACTCGATGATCTTTTCATTAAAAACTTAAAAGACTATGGTTTCTCGCAAGATGAAGTTAAGGACGAGGTGACTTTCAGATTTAGTTCTGGATCGGGTACAAAGGTGGTTAATTGGGTGGTTGGATTCAGTCCTCGCATGATGCGTATATTTTAGATAGCCATAGAATCTATCTAGGATTTACATCACACAGATTCCGTAAGTTTACGATTGTAAGCAAGTGTTTCCCTTGTTTGGGGTTGGCCACTCGACACAATTTTGTTCGCATAAGGCAGTTTCTTGTGGACACTGTGCAGAGGGTGGTCATGTCTACGAAGATTGTCCCCATAAAGAAGACTCTCCAAAATGTATCAACTGCAAGAGACGTGGTAGAGATTACAATCATTCAGTAAGGGATGCCAAGTGTCCCGAATACTTAAAAGCAGTACAACTTACGGACAGCAGAACAAAACATTAGTAATAATGGTTCAAATTCAGCAACAGCGTTGGCCGATAAGAATCCAATTTTACGTAATATTATATATGAGGGGATAAAAGTTCTTCAGATAAATGATCAGCGTTGCAGAGTGGACATGGATAAGATTAGAATAACAGCATTTGAAAATAATTTTGATATTATTTGCGCACAGGAACCCTTTCATTCTTTGCAGGTGAGGCCCACAAAGTTATGGGTTTCTCCACCTCAGCAAGAATTATTCATTCGCTTGACAAACCTCCAAAAAGTGCCATAGTTGTTATAAACAATGATCTGGTTGTTACCAACATTACAGGTCTCTGCACGGACACTGTGACCTGTTTAATGATTTCTACATCTTTCATAAATTTTTACATTGCATCTGTTTATTGTCCGCCTAGTGAAGACATACAATTGACTCTCCATCGTTTGGACAATATATGTACCAATTTCGCTTCTAAAAATCTTATAATAACAGCAGATCTAAATGCCAAATCCAACTTCTGGCACAGCGGTTTTACCGACCCTACAGGATCAGCTCTCGAGGCTTTAATTTCATTCTACAACTTAAGTGTGCAAAACTTGCCTGACAAGCCGTTCACATTCTCTACTGTGAATGGCGAATGAAACATAGATGTCACTCTTACCACGATTAAAATAGATGAAATTCTAAATGACTGGGATGTTATTCCAAACCTTGTGAATAGCGATAACCGCGGAGCTATTGTATTTGGTCTGAAGCCTCGACAGCAATATAATGATTCACAGCCACACGATCTTAAACGTTTCTCAATGAATATCATTAAATGGAACAAATTCAGAGATCACCTCACTATTTTCTCTGCAGATGTTGTAGATAGTTTAAACGCTATGATGGCAATGGAATTTACAAATTTCGTCCAGACCCACCTGTATTTGGCAATGGAGTACTCAGCCAAAAGAAAGCAGACAAGAAGAACTTCTGTTCCTTGGTGGTCTTCAGACTTAAGTAACCTACGAAAGTAAGTTCAACAGGCTAGAAAAGAATTCCAGCTACATAGGCATCTTACTGCCGAGGATGTTCGGACCTTCAGGGATGCTTACAGTACTCTAAGCAAAAACAATCAAAAGGCAATTTCCAACTCAGAAGAAAGTTGTTGGAAAACTTTTGTAACCGATATAGGAAATAAAGAACCATTGGGCTTGCTTTACCGGATATCAAGGAACAAAATGGCTTGCGGAGATGTTTATAACACAGTTAAGGTAGATGGTCAAGAGACTCAAGGCTGGATGTCTACGGTGAATTCCATAATTAACAACCTATTCCCCAAAGATATATCGGATCTAGATTCACCTGAACAAATGCAAATACGTCATGGTAATGAAAAGTATGAAGGATCATCAGACATTGAACCCTTTTCACTCCTGGATTTTGGCTCTGCCGTGACAAAGCTCAATGGTAAGAAATGCCCCGGTATTGACCTGATTGAGAACACAGTCATAGTTAAATTTTTTCAATTTTTTCCACACATTCTTTTAAATTTGATCAATAAGTGTTTACTAGAAGGAATATTTCCTCGTCAATGGAAAATAGCTCTACTGAAGATACTGCACAAGCCTGAGAAATTAATATCAGATCCACGGGCCTACAGACTTATTTTGCTTTTAGCAAACCTGGGGAAATTGTTTGAGCGAATGTTAGCCCCAAAGAATCCAAAAATGCTAGAAAATCATCAGTTATGTTCAGAAGCACAATGCGGCTTCAAGAAAGGACGGTCGACTGAAGACGCTATAAATCTTCTGACCAACTATGTGTCCAGCTCACCTGCTAAATACATACTCGCTGTGTTTGTGGACTTTCAGGGCGCGTTTGACACTTTATGGTGGGAAAGTGCCCTCAGGAGCTTAAGATCCGCAGTGTGATGCGTATATCTACAGTGTTATGCGATCGTACTTTAGCGACAGACATATTAAGGTGGTGGCAAAACATCTTACGTACTGGGCTCAAATTTCAAGAGGATGCCCCCAAGGATCAGTGTTGAGACCTCTCCTCTGGAACGCTGTGCTAGATCGATGGTTAACGCGGGAACACAATGGTATCAGTAAGATAGCCTATGCGGATGATCGTTGCTGATGGAAATACAAGGAGAATAACTGAAGAGAAAATACAGCCTATCTTGGATGACTTGATGTCATGGGCTACAGTCAACAACTGAAAATATCCCCCAGTAAAACCAGTTTTATGACTTTCAAGAACCATTTTAGCCACAACAGACCGCCTAGAATCCGACTAAATGATACCCAAATACCATATGTATCCCAAACTAAGTATTTGGGAATCACCTTAGATGATAAACTCAGTTTTCTGCCTCATGTTCAAAACTCAGGGACAAAATCCGTTTTTTTTCACAGCCTCAGTTATCTGAGTCTCAAGGAAAGAGTGGAGATTATCAAAGAAAACCTTGAACCTTTACTATAAAACCATATATTTTCCTATTATATCATACGCAGCAAGTGTTTGGTACCAAAAAGTTTCAAAGGTAAAAGTGAAACAGAAACTTATATCCACACAAAGATCAGTTCTTTTGACGATCAATAATATTCCAAGGACTGTTTCAAACAACGCACTCCAAATACTTGGTGGTACGATTCCTGTAGATTTATATATTGCTTTTCGGGGTTTGATTTACTACCTAAAAAAGGACAGTCTAAGACAATGCTTGGAATTACGACTAATCCAGCCAGCGACTTTAAAGGGGAGAAGAAAAGGCTTTGGAAGGAATTTACTGTTGTCTGACAAAAAAGATGGGATGAGAGCGAATTTGGGCTTGTCACAAGAAAGTATATTACACAAGTGGAATTCTCAACAACCCCTAGAGTTATTTTGTGGTTTAGACCTTCTATGACAACTTCTTATCTGCTAACAGGGCATGGGTCCCTCCAGGCTAAGTTATTTGAGCGTGGCCTGGAGCCTGATCCGTACTACACATGTGGGGAATATGAAACGTGGATTCATGTATTTTTGAACTGTCCATTGTACTCTCAACTTAGAGATTTATTGTATGCGGTTCCAAACTTATTGGAGAACAATGTAAATATCTTAATCTTAGTTGAAGACTATAATAACTTTACTGCTCTGCAAATCTCTCAAGATCAGTTTTCATATGACTCAGCTAAGAACTTCAGCTTCTTCTGGGAATTGACTTCACAAATGACCAAAAACAAAAGTTTAAGTGTAAACAGAAGATTTAAGTTAATTGTTATTGTGTTGACTTATATGGATTGCTATTGTGTTGATTTATGTTAATTAATGTTGCATTGATTTTGGCCAATTGTTATCGACAAGATTTATGTCAATTGTTATTGTAAAGATGTATGTTATATTGTTTTCTTGGTTCTCAGTAATTCAGAGACTCTGAGCATATTTAAAAAAAAGTATTGTATATATATCTGTTTAATATAATAATTAGTGGGTGTAAGTGAGGATAATTTGTGGAAATTCTCCACTAGTAATTCATTTATTGACACCCACTGGTATTGCACTACTTCCGGTGGGTTCGGGACTTGTGCATTGGGCACAAATACATAACGTAAACCCGGGCCTAGAGAAGGGCACCGGGAAACAGCTGTCTTATATTGGCAGTGGTAAAATACCTTGCACATGTTTTTAGGCTAGATTTGTTGAGGTTCTACGCCAAAACAGATGAACTAGGTGGAGATGGGCTTTTGACTAGGAGCCACCCTTGACTCTGGGATACACGTACGAACTGCACCAGGAGGTATAATATAATGTCTTCTATATGTGTAACGAGAATGTTAATGTATATAAAATTGTATATATATCTTTTTGTAAATATTTTATATATATATGTAATAATTGTGTGTGTACAAATAAATGAAATGAAAGCGAAAATGTCATCTGCTTTATTCTAATCTCTGCTTAATCTTGTATAAAGAACAAATATATACGCTCATTAACCACAACATTAAAAACCTTTATCCAGTTTCTAGTAGGGTCATCTTTTGCTAAAATTACAACTCAGACACTTCGCGATATGGATTGTACTAGATGTTTGATGGAACTCAACTCCAGATTTCACCATTCTTCTATCAGGATATTTGTTAGCTGCTGTATTGTGGTCAGTAGAGAACTACGAATCAGAACTGCATATATACCTCACACGTTCTCAATTGGATTCATAGCTGGAGGATCAGGCAGCCAGAGTAGATGTTGGAAATCTTGTAACTGTTCCTTAAACAATTCAGATGCAATTGACGGTATAAACGTTTATTGTAACGAAAAATAGTCACACGAAAAGCGTTACGAAAATTTATTCCTGTTTAATTTATCTTCTACTGCACCAAATTTAATGAAATTTTGCACGGAGCTTCATCTTAGCGCTATACTAGAGGAAAAACTTTCAAACCTTTGAAAATTGCAGTAGTTTTTTCAGGATAGTGGAAAATATGAACATGTGGAAAGCTAAGGAATTTAGAAACAGAAATATTAACGTTTTAAGATACAAAAAACTTTCGGAAACTGGAAAATGCGTTAATTCGAAAACGCATTTGGTTTCAAGTCACCTGGTGTTTTCAGATTGAATGATGGACAGTTGGGTTGAAGTCTTAAAATAATTCATCGCAATTCAGGTAAAAATGAAGCATTGCCGGGTGAAGTTGGTTCAATACAACAGAAAGATATTCATTGAAAGTTACTAATTTCTAATAGTATGAGCGGACCCAACGAAGAGGGAATACTCCATATCATGATGGCGTCTCCAGCTGCTTGATTGGTGGATACGAGGCAGTCTTGATTTATGGTTTTGTGAGGTTCACTCACACATTCACCCTACTATTGGTCTTTCATTTTTTACAGGAAGAAGTGGCTTTCTTATTGGCACCGACTACCTAATCCTAGATTCTTCAACTTCCACCGCATAGTTCGGATGAAAATAGGTCTTTCTTTGGCTAAATTGAATTGTTCAGTCATTTGCTGCACACTGGATCCTCTATGCTGGCGCACAATTCACTTTAAAAACCTATAGTGTCGTTCTTGGAGTACCGACTTTCTACCGCATTTCTTCATTTTACAGCTGATTCTCCTTTCTTCATTTCATCATTGTATTCTCTTGAGAAGATTGCTTTCGCTACGCCAGTGATTTCCTTTGTTTTCTCAGTTGTTGCTCCTGCTAAACGTTCTCCAAAAATAACTCCTTTCTGAAAATCGGAAAGAGCATCTGTCTTCCCCGATACCGGATAAGAAGCCCCAGGAAAGCGAACAGTATTTATTGGTAAGGAACTCGTGATCATACCATATGACAACTTCTATTTTGTGTAATGTACGCTTATTTTCTGTTGAACTCAATTGCAAAAGGTTCCTAATTTTTTGGCCAGTGAGTTGATAAATTAAGTACAGGTCGGACATTTTAATCGTTGAAGATGTTCAGAAGATAATAGAAATTATATGTCACGTACACTAGACACCAACCACGCAGATTAATTTTTCTCTTCTCCTATCTCGTATTCATTCATTGCAACTGCTTTTGATTACGCAAACAAGAAATACATGACAGACAGAGAGAGAGAGAGTGAGAGAAAGGGAGTTTGGTCAATTTATGAACAAAATTACCTTTCAACACAGATAAGACATTCACCGAGAAAATGGGTCACGTTCGCTTATTGTAAAAGCTGCACAACCCCTTCAGCTATTTACAATATCTTTCGGAAAAGAAAGGGATTCGTTTTACTCGGAGGTAGTCGTTTAAAGCAATAACATCACACAGCCTTGGAACAGATCAATAAAACTATATCAGTAAGGCGAAATAAGTCCAAACCTTGATCAGACGTCGCTCAGTTCCAACAGGGCCAATCGAATAGCTTGAAGGCAACTGTTAGAACTCCGGGATCTCTAGTCAAAAGCCATTCACATATACGTGCCCAATGAACCAATCAGATGCCACTCGCGTCAATAAAGCCTTGGGGAAAAACAGTTTTATGAATTCTGAGGGGATAAAACAGAAAAGATATGTTGCTCAAAGTGCCAAGTCCACACCGAACTGTAAAAAAATCAAGCGAATGTTCTACATTTGGTCGTCACTGATAGTGAAAGCAATTTTCAACTTTAAATTTTAATAAATTTTTATAAAGAGAACGCATAAAAGTGTTATATATGTTCTCTTATTCGTTAATATAATACGTTAATTAACTAATTTATCTAGTTTATTGCGAACTAACTGATCGAAATACACAGAATATTATATATTCACTAATTGATCATCTAGGATACGTTTCGGAATCCACTTTGAGATTCCATCATCAGGCGATATTAAAATTAAATTGGCTTCTCATTGCTGAACCTCTTATTCACATGCATAGTTAGTTCAATATTTAATGGTTGAACCATTAATTATTCTCCAAAATTTCGAAAGAGAAATCCATACAGATTTTTAGCAGTTCTCCAGAATTTCTAGAAAAAAAGAAGGTTTGCACATTATTAACTGCTCTCTAAAATTATAAAGTGGAACTATGTTGTATTGGTTATGTTCATAACAAGGTCCTGGCAATTTAAAAGGTAGCTAACAATACGACACGATCTGTATATCGCTAGTTATTCTTCAGAATTTCAAAAATAAGTTCTCCAGGATTTTGACAAACGAGACTTAAAAATGGTTGACCAAATTCTAGAATTACCAACATCGAAATCTGCACGTTTATAGCAAATTTATTTACAGAATTTCGAGTAAGGTCTGTACATTTTTAGCAATTCTCAGAGATTTAGAAAAAAGAAATTTGTATTTTCAACAATTCTCCAGATACGAGATGGAGAATTTCATTTCCGTGAATACAGTGTGTTCAGGAGAGATGGAGAGAAGAAACAGAGTGGTGGAAGAGTGATACTCATCATCCAAAACTACCTCAAGATGGTGAGAATGTTCTGATAGTCTTCTCAGGTAGCGCAGTGGTAATAATCACCGTCTTCCCGATAGTGGATTTGCTCTCTAGTAGATTTGCCTGCTTTCTTTTTAAGAAAATAAAACAGGCAAACAGACTAGAGAATACACGCAATTTACAGGTTAATACACTGGAACAATTGTGTTAATTCTCGGGTAGCCCTAATATGAAAGTGGAGGAAGGTTTATTACAGTCCAAGTGGCTCTGAGGAGTATGACAAAAATCTCTTTAGGCAAATTGAATGGCCTGTAAGTAAATTGCAAGTTCAGCCTGCCTGTTAGAGACTGTAATATGTGGACAGTACGCTATAGTAACAGTTTTTTAACAAACCAGACGATTTCTACTTTTCTAATAACGCGCCAGCATGATTTTTTTAATGGGAGGTCATGTCTGACCAATCTAGTAAATGCTATGATGAAGTCATTAAACAGTTGGATGCAGGTAACGATTTGTCCCTTGTAAAAGGCTGCTATATACTTTGTTGTTGTTGTTGTAGGGTTTTAGGAGCATCAGCGACCAAGGCCATATTGCTCCGCGTATACTGTCTGTGAATTGCGTATGTTCTGTGGTAGATTTTCTGTTTTCTGGACGAAAAACCATGATATCCTAGCCTGAGACCATCTAAGCATGCCACGTTGTGAAAAGGGCCCATAAAAATTCCTCACGTCATGGACGGGACTTGAACTCATGTCTTTTCCACCCGATGTAGGGAGGATGGCGATTCTACTAACTGTGGGGAGGACGGGCCCTATATGTTTTATTGGTAAGAACCTGCGCTGGATAAAAGACTGGAGACAGAAGGTTATCACAAATAATCAGGCTTCACGGTGGATCACTAAAATAAATGGGTTACCTCAGTGCTCGGTGTTGGATCTACTTTTATTTCTAATTTTTATTTATGATATTGATGAGCGTATCGAAGGGAAAATGCCCTCATGGTAGCACAGTTGGTAGAATCGCCGTCATCCCCTCACCGGCTGGGAAAGACCTGAGTTTCAGTGTCGTCGATGAAGTGAGGAATTGTTTCGGGCCTTTTTCACAACGTGGCTAAGTGAGTCGATCTCAGGAGAGGATAGCATGGCTTTTTCTCCCGGAAACTCGGGTTTTTTGTCCAGAAAACCTAAAATCGACATCAGAATACACTGCCAAAGTTTTCTGATAATTTGAAGGTGGGAACTGTATAGTTCAACGAACCCATGATTCTTCAAAATGACTTGACCGGTTTCAACTAAAGTTTATTGCTTCTAAATGTAAGGTTATGCATTTAGCTTGGAGGTGGGGTACTGAAAATGGTTCAAGATGAAAACAACATAGGTGTTACTTTGATATTTAACATATGCAGTGTAAGCAGGTGAGTAGGAAAGCACTATGTGTCCTGTTCAGGGACAGGACACCATTACGTGCCCTTGATTATAGGACTTCTGCTAGACTTTAGACCACATTCGAGCATTGCATTTAGGTCTGGAGACCGGACATAAAAATTTTTTGACAATTGGACATCTAAAGGGAGATCTGATTGAGTAGCATAAGGCACTGAATGGGTTCAGTAAGATGAATACGAAAAGTCTGTGTCTAAGGAAAGACAAAAACCAAGAAGTACAATGATAAAATCTCAAGGAATAACAGAAGACTGGGTCTCATGAGTCCACTTATGGGCAGTGAGTTGTTGAACAATGGGACAAGTTGCCTGCCAACATGATTGAGTCAGTGAGTCTGATTGAATTCAAAGCATAATTAGAGATTTTACCTTATAGGAATGGGAATAGTACGAATAGTACGTTGACTTTTCCGCCCGGAAAAGTCAACCCCTGACCCCATCATATCAATAAACGCAAACATTCATGGATGCCGATGTTCCATGTTAGACTTATAATACTAATTTAATTAACAGAAGAAAACATTTACTGTTAACTCATTCTAGAATTTCTAAGAATGAATTTCCCACATCTTTTACTATCTTTTAAGGCTCAAATGATAATTACTGAAATAGGGATCAAACTTTTAATATTCATGGAGGAATATTCAACTTCAGATCCTGGTCATAAAACAGACCCTTTCTTCTATTCGATGAGTGCATATTATGCTTTGCAATAATATGCACTCATAGTTCGGATAGTTCGTTTTCGCTACGTGCTGTTCATGTGATAGCCATTCTTTCTATCCCAATAAGTTCATGGACGCGATATAAGAGATGAAGGCAATAAAAGAACGCCATAACGCGAATTTCTGGTATATCTGCGAAGAAAATAAAGGAGAGCATGTCTCGCTAGATATCTGGGATGGAATTATCTGGGTGACTGATGTATGTAGGAATTTATTGGAGTTATTAATTTATGGTATGCTTGGAGGCATTTGGTGTTCAATCATACACCACTGGGGATAACTTACCCGGAAGGAAAGGGGCATCAGAGAGTGACGCCATCAGTTTCAGACACGCTATGCTGAACTACAAAACGCGGGTTAGAAAATTGCACTACGAAATGTGATCCATGCTGAAGTAAGGCCTTTTGTATCAAGAAGCCTTGCTGTGTATTATGCATCTGACTAATCCGATTCTATTTTGAGAAAGAGACAGAAGCATCAGAGAAGAATTATCTTTGTTTAAGAAAGCACTTCAAAGAATACAAAATGTGTTTTCTTTTTGGAACCAAGTTTTGACATCTCAGTCGTCTTAATTTGTTTCTGAAAATGTCTCTGGTTGTCTTCTTGAGGGAGATTGCGTTATTAAGAAGATAACAGTTTAATTAAGGGTGTGTTGCCTCACTCGCTCCTCGTACTCTAGAAGCTTATCAGTTTCTTCTTGTGTGTGCTGTCAAGAAATGGAAACTTAACTTGTAGCAACCTAATTAATTTTCATCCTTTCATCTCTCTCTTCTGTCATTTATTCCTCGATATAAGAGCGAGACCTAGGAAAAGTTTCCAGGAACAGTAGTCCAGGATGCAGCGCTTCATTAATGTTATTATTTTCTTTTCTTATAGCGATTCAAAAATTAAATTTATTTCCAACTAATGAAAACATAATTTACTCATAATTTCGAACTTCAGTGACTTATTATCTGAACAATAATATTTACTGAAATTTATCGCTTTAGGGTTAAATATTAGATTTAGAGTTAATTTTAAAGGGACTTCCCTACCCATTTCTTGTAAAGGAGTAGAGAAAATTGGAACAGACACAACAAAATATTTATAAACAAAAGTCCAATAAAATTAAATGCTTCTTGAATCAAATGTCTTACAAATTCAAAATCTTAAATAATAAAAGTTTATTGGAACTTTGCCTAATTGAATATAACACCATAAAATATTTAAAAAATAATATAATGAGCGCGTATAGAGTTCATTGCATTGCCACACAAAACTCAACTTTCAAAAGTTGTGGTTTTGTAGTTCTTACACGTCTACGTTACTTTCCCTTCAGATACAATCTCATTAGATTCTTGGTTTTCCATTCCACAGTGTAGCAACTCTGATAGCCCTTAGCACAATGTTTTTTGATGAAGGTTCCATTATGATCTTTCAAATTGATTTGGGCAATTGATTCTGCATTTCCTTTTGCCCTTTGACGTAAGCAGAATAATCCTTCAAGGCGTCTGAATCAATGTGGTGTCAAGATACCAATCTAGAGTGCAATTACTTGAGGCACTGGATGGTCAGCGCAATCCACGTATTGTGCCAGCTCTCATCTATCTCTAGTAAGTACTCCTAGTTCCTAGGTTATATTATCGGAAAAACAATGGTAAAACGAAAGGAGTAGATGCCAACGCTTTATCTTAATGAGCATTTAAACGATGGTGGAAAATATGTCAGATTATTCTGCTTGATCATAGAAGAAAATAAACTCATGGCTAAAAGTATTTAAATGATCTAGCTGGCATTCTTTGAAAATTGTTACAGAAATAGTTGAAAATAAGATGGTTGTACATCGTTTGAAAGAGCATAAGTTCCTGATCATCTCTTCGGTACTCCTTAACATTTTCCCCTCCAGGGCTTTATCACAAAAGCAATTAACAGATTTTAATTAATAACCTCTTCTTAAAAATACTCATTTCAAATATGCCGATTGTAGTAATGAAGTAGGGAGGTTTGCTGATGACCAACTTAAATATTAATAATCATTTCACATTGCCTATGGCAGCTGTGGTTTTCCAATTAACAAAGTAACAACTTTTGGCTGCTAAGTCAAATGTAATTACTCCGATGTGCTTTCGGCTGTAA
This sequence comes from Mastigoproctus giganteus, assembly GCF_048544385.1. NCBI lineage: Eukaryota > Metazoa > Arthropoda > Arachnida > Uropygi > Thelyphonidae > Mastigoproctus > Mastigoproctus giganteus. The sequence continues at coordinate 5,640,287 of NC_143582.1, forward strand.
AAAAGTGAGGGATGCGCTGAGTTCTTCAGATGAAGAACTTTTAGAGGATGCAATTTTTTCGAACGATGAAATTTTTAATAAATATCAAACGACCAACAATGATTCGAATCTTATCATTGAGTTCCGCTTGAAAATTGGCCCCTATAAATCAGCATAGGGGATAACTTTATTGTAATTGCAAATAATAAATCAAGCATTTTGTTAAGAAATTGAACATCTTTCTGGATGTTGAATAGAGATGAATGGAGAATCGAGCCCACGCTAATAATTTAAAGAGAGGATTTGACGGGATGCGAAGAGAAATAGTGACATATTTTATGCCGTCAAGCTTGCATTCATTAAGCGAGATGCCGCTCACAACGATGGATCAGTCCTAACCAACACGACGCTGGTTTTCTTAGCATCCCTGCCATGTCCGTTACTCATGGACCCAATAATTTTCAACCAACCAATCACTGTCTGCCATCACACATAATGACCCACGTCTGGTGGCTGTCGACCGACTCCTCCAGTGATAGATGAAGCTATTTTCGCGGTATATTTTGCCGCCCGCTCAATTCCGAGCGTTGTCTCCTTGCCACTGAATGAACGATCCGACCATTATCTCCGCGTGGATAGAAAGAAGAAAAAAGAAGAAAAAGAAAAGGAAAAGAAACGGTTACCTGCTTTAAGAAGCTGAGTTCGCACTCGTCCATTCTCTTTCCGCCTTCGTGGCGATGAAAGAAACGCGGGCATCCACGTTCGGCGTAAAGCCTCCAGTCGAACAGCACTAGCGGACACAGCCGCGTGAGGCCATCCAGTGCCATAACCATGATGGCTGGCGAACAGCGATGAATTCCAAGAGACGGCCCGTGCTACGACATGGCCGTCATTCGCATTTTTCGGCCACAAGACCCCACTATCCCCGGCAGCGGCCGGTGTTCTCACGACGGCACAACACAAACAGCGCTTGCTATGGGCGCCCGGGGAAGTGTCAAGTGCACATCTCTTTCCCGCCATTGACTGTCTTTCGAGCGCAGTCTCCAGGGTTCACCATCGCCTCTCGTGACTCGGAAGTATTCCGTCGACCCTCGTCACTCCGACGCACAAATCGGTGGGATCGTTCATCTGCAGGAAGCTTCCATCTCGTTCGCTCGCAAAACCAAAAGTTCCCGGATGACCCTCGGACTTGGAGACGTTGCGATCGCTTCGACGTATCTATACCATCCGGGGGTTGTTAGCGGATCCCTCCGTATTCGCCGTGGCAGGTTTTGTCATTAGAAGATGCTTTCAATTGCAACCGACACTGGTCAAATCCCGATGCATCCCTGGATGGACCTATTCTGACCCCTGCGGTAACAGAGACGAATCCCCGAACAGCAATGTGTGTCTTTAGCTCCACGGAAAGTTCACAAACGCCAGACCCAGACGTCGGTATGCATCACGAGCTTTCCAAAAACGGAAACACGGGCGGAATAACGTCACAAGCATCGCCGTAGTGCGCGAGCCACAGTTCGCTGTCTGTGACGTCCACAGCGGTGATCGTACGCGAGCCCACGTCACTGCGCAAACAGAGGCGACTTCTCTGCGCAGGGGTGAAGGCGTTGCGCATGCCGCTTAGCCCCGAATTAATCACAGGCTGCCCTTCCGAGGAGGGATGAGAAGAGATGTAAACACGTAATGAACACTGATGTCGGCATCCGTAGTGGGAATGTTTGCGTTTATTGATATGATGGGGTCAGACGTTTGACTTTTCCAGGCGACAAAGTAAGCCGACGGGAGAAAGAAAACGGAGAAACATGGTGACCTTTACACTCACGAACCGGGGAAAGAAAAAACAAAGAGGAAAAACAGAAAAGAAAAAAAAAAGAACAACTGACGCAGTGCTGTTGTAATTCGCGTGGCATCCTACCTTTGTCTCTGGATGGTGACATTTGATACTATGGTAGGAATGTGAGCATCAACATCCCCCTAAAATATCTCAAGTCTTCCATTCAATACAATCAAAACTGCAAATTTACAACCTCATTTTAAATGCGAAGGTACTGAAAAAGTCTATCAAAAACTCTTTGAAAATCAAAGTTGCATTATTCAAATATCCATCAGCAAAACGAAGAAAATCTGGAAGATAAAGCACGACTTCCCTCCCAAAATAAACATAGTATATAAATAACAAGGATGTTCAAAAATAAAACCAAATCTTTGTAAAAGGCAAACTTGGTGGTGTAGAAGTAATTTCGACAATGGCTCTGAAGGTCCTTTAGAACAATTGGAAGCGAAATTATAAAAATAGTTGCAGGACTAAAATCCTCTTTAAAGGGTTGTCCTCTTGAACAACTGCCAAAATATAGCGGGCTAAGCGTCAAAAATAAAAGATGCAGGTGCTAATGAACAATCTGTGGTAAAATGTCCAATTATTGTATGTAATAAGACTCATTTGAATCTGTTGCTTATAAATTCTAACAAAAAAAAAAAAAAAAACTCATACACTGACAGGGCCATTAATTTTATACTCAACAGCTAACAGTAGATGAACAACCTTCAAAGATTGCTGGACTTCGCAAGGATCAAGAAAAAATGCGAGTCGTGGATGAAAAATCAAAACTCGTTTATTATTGATGGCAAAACTCGTGAAAAGACACTTCTTAAATTTGACGTTGATACAGTTTACACTTGACACACTTCCTTGCTTGACCATTAAGGTTTCGCATTTAAATGTTTTCAGTCACATGACCAAGTCACGCGACTGCCTGATTACGCCATAGAAAGAGAAACTTGGGTTGAAGTCGCCATGAGATTGCTTTTCTATAATTCAGATTAATGGACCCATGTCTCGCTTCTAAGCATTGGAACTCTGCCAGAAAACTTTAATTACGCTTAACGACCAAGTAAAATCAAGGAGGCACTGCTAGCAAATTGAGGGAAAAGAACTTTTTTATATTGTAAAATCCATGACAGTTAAGTAAAAAATGAATAGAAATATTTTAAAGTTACCAGAGGATACAAAATCACCTGATATATCATTGGACATTTAACGGGGATAACAGATTCTTTTTTCCAAAAAGTAATATCAGTTATAGGATAGACTGTTTGTTTTGTGGATCCGTGTCATTCTTAGCGTTTGAAGGGCACTTCCTTCATAACCTTATGCTACAACAAATTCACCATTATACCAAAGAATTTTAAAGATATCTGCAACCCAATGATTATTTTCGTTGTGCTCAGTTAGACAAATGAAAGAAAATCTTTGTAGATCGATAATCTTCAAGAAAAGAAAGCTAGAGGAGTAAGGAAATAAAGAATTTTTGAGGTATTGAATTTCTCTGCTTGTATAGTGATACTGGTTGGCACGTGTTTCACACTAAAAGTTTTGAAGTTAGCCAAAAAAGAATGAAACCAGAAACAACATCGCACTAGGAGGAAAGGGGAGGGTGGGGAAATAACACAATACATTTTCGAATGTCCGTGACATTTCAAAGACAAGAAATAAAAACCCATGAACTGGCAGAAACTGAGATGGCGCTCAAGATTTGTAACCTACTATCGCAGCTGATCTTATAGTTAATGGATTTCCGTTTGGATACATCGAGTTATTTTAAGCACTTTGCCCAGTAGGAAAGTAAGCTTGAGCTTTTAACTTCCTGTCGATGGAGCTGATTAAAGTTTCTATTTGTTGCAAATTTTCTAAAATTTGCGCAGCAAAATATCCACCGTACAAAAACATCAAAGAAACAGAGAAGAAGAATTACAAAAGCTAACGTATAAGAGGATATGAAGTATGTACAGACTAAGTGGAGGTAGTCGGTAGATGTATGTTTGGCATCGAATAATAACTTATCGAAGCCTGTCCATCCTTCTGTGTAAAACCCTTGTAAGTGCATAACTCGCCAATCGATACGTGGTTCAGAGTTAAGACCAAAGCTGCTGTTAGCCCTCGGCAAAGGTATTACACTCTGCACAGCAAGATTAGATGTAAGACCTTTCTAGAATATTCTAGTTTTCTGTTTCTGTTTCCAGTAAACATCCGAAGGTCATATGGTGTGGAACTATAATCCAAGTGTGCAGGATTTTCTTCAGTATTATTAAATTATATTTAACATTACATTCAACTGGGACAAAGATTGAAAAAAAAAGAAATTGCATCCATTTAAGGGAGATTCGAGGTCAGGTCTTTCCCACCCAGTGCGAGGATGACGATGATTACACCAACTGTGCTAATCATACGACATTCATTTGAGAGATGAATGGAAAAAAATTGTTCACCCCATAAAACTAGTCCCCCGTATAAATTAGAGCAATCACTGCTACTTGAACTTCCATAAAATAATAATTTCTTGAAATTAAATGAATAATTTTAAGAATCCTATCCGACATTTTGTTCTAATGCGTTTTGGAAAAAATTCAAAAGAAATCAGTCTTGCAAAAGATTTTCATAATTCATAAAGTTTTTAGCTAAAATCCACCCTTTCATTGCGTATGTACTAGGAAGTTAGAATAGATTTGCTTGCTTAATAACGGCTTTCACTTGAGTAGAAGTAGTTGACTTCAGATAATTCATTTCGTGTTTATGGCCCTTACAAGAACACTCTAACCAGCTCTACCTTCCTGTAATTAACTTTGTTAGCTTCCATCTAGAGAACCCTCATGTTCTTCCTTGTTTTCACGTTCGAGTCCTGAATAATTAACTACATTCTAATAATTAATGACAACCCTAAAACCACGTTTTAAATTGCTGGCTTGGGTAATTAACCGTGGCTTGTAAACAATAGATTAAAATCTGACGTTCAATCGATAATTCCAGTCAAAAAGCAAAAAAAAAAAAAAGAGTTCATTCGATAATTTCTAAAAATAGTTCAAAATAAACAGCTTTATATAATTATTTATCATTTAATTTACATGCGTAATAATAATAGCTTGGAATAAAATGCCCTCTTATGGACAATAGATTAAAATTTGACGACCAATCGATAATTTCAATCACAAAGCAAATAAATAAAAAAAATCTTAATTGGATAATTTCTAGAAATATTTCAAAATAAACAGCTTTGTATAAATATTTATGATTTAATATACAAGCGTAATAATCTTGGAATAATAACGCCCTCTTACGGACATACTAAGCAAAAAAAAAAAAAAAACTATTTTCTACATTATATAATTTATTAACTAAACAATAGATTAAAATCTGACGTCCGATTGATAATTCCAGTCACAAGAAAAAAAAAAAAAAGAAGTTAATTCAATAATTTCTACAAATATTTCAAAATAAACAGCATTTAATAATTATTTATGATTTAATACACATTCCAAATAATAATATCTGGGAATAATTACGCCCTCTTACGGGTACTATAAGCAAATTAAATAAACAAGTTTGTAGATTATGTAATTTATTTTTTATTAAAATTGTTTTTTTTTCATTATTTTATTTTATTATTATTACTATCATCATTATTATTATTATTATTATTAATTTGAAAATCTATAAATATTGGATAATAGAAAAAAAATTCTAATTTCGTGTGACGTCACTCACATCACGTGCTCGAAGTTTGCTAACAATCTAATCGACATGGAATGTAAACAACAAAGATGGCGCCGAATGGAAATAAACGTTATTTTTAATGCACGAAATAATATAATTCTTCCAGATAGAATAATGCATTTATTATTAATAAATCCATTTATTATCAGTAAAATTTATTATAAAACAGCATTATTGAATATTTAAATCAAAACCAAATACGTTTACAAAAATAAAAGCTCTTTTGCAGGTGAGCAATGCTCCATCCTGATTTAATATTTTTTAAAAGAGAAAATTGCCTCCAGGTGTTTCTAAGAATAGCATCAACTCTTCTGAACTCTCGGCTCAAAGTGACAGGACAGGGCACTGTAATAAAGGAGAGAAATACTTTGGTAACTTCTTTTTTCTTTGCCCTGTTGTGTTCATCCCATGACGTCGAGACGTCATGTCTGTTTAGCCACCTGAAGGAAAATGTGTTTTCAGGACTCGCTGACTACAACAGATGCCATGTTTAATTACTGGATAATGTAAAAAAAAAAATAAAAATATATAATAAAAAATAGAGCAATCGCTAGTGAGTAATTTCCTGAGAAGAATATTGTGAGCAACAGCTTCGAAATAATAAGATAAGAGATCAAACAAGAAAAATTTGTTCTACAAGAAAAATTGATTAAAAATAATTATGCAGAATTCCAGAGATGAAATATGTAGGAGAGAGAGTTACTGAGATTTTTTTTTGTATTTATCTTAATTTACATTACTTTTTTATTAAAGGGAAAAATTATACAATATCCTGATAATCTTAGACATTTTATCCTTAAAATGTCTACATTTAAATGTGAAATTATTATTAAAATAATTTATTTAATTTTTATATATAACAACATGCTAAAAGTGCAACCATTTCGTTTTATGTTGATAAAAATATTTAAGCATTAAAAGCATTAATTAAAACATTAAAAATTTCTTCAAACCATTGAAATAAATTAAATTAAAATAATTTTTAATATACCGCTTCATCAAAATTGAGTCTAATTAGTCTGACTAAGGATAAATATTAATTTAAAATTATTTAAAATATTAAAATTTCGATTTAATTCAGTAGGTATATTATTTAATTTTTTATGAATTGCTTTACTTTTATTATAACTTTTTTTTCCCTTTATGGGATTATCCCCCCCCTCCACCGTGAGGGGTACTCGTAGCATGGGATGGTTGGTTGTGTGTGGTTACTATTATTATTGTTATATTTTCGAGGAACTCTTTTACTGTTCTACAGATGTTCAGGATCTAGGCTTTCTGGAGTTACATGTAGGTGTTCTCTGGGAGGACTATTGTTGCTAGGTTCTTATGGAGGCTCTTTGGCACCATGCCAGTGATCGGGACGGCCATTACTTGTCACATATCTTTGACTTTCTGTCAAGTCTGAGTACTTCCTGATCTTTTTCTAGTATATTTTCTGGATGTTGCTCGTGTTGGGCACTGCTATGTCGATCAGGTAGGTAGCCATTTAATTCTCGTCAAAGAGGGTTATGCCTGTTCTGTTGAGCGAGATGGTCTTGTCCGTTATGATTGCACGGTCGCAGTATAGTCTGTGAATAGAGGTCTCTAGTACGGCCTGTTGTTTGTTTGTTTGTTATTTGATTTTTAGGACCATTAGCAACTAAGGCCATATTGCTCCGGAGATATGCGGTGGTCATTCCCTGACCTTTCCGCATCCTCCGTATTTGGTGGTCAAGGGCTCGAATCCCGGTCTAATCAAAAAGCGTGTGCTACACACTGCTGCTCCTGCCCACATAGCTACGGAGGCACCAGTACGACCTGAGGCTCGTACTTGTTATATGGTAAACTTTCTTTAATCAACTGGTATTTTTACAGTATCTTTCGATTTATTGGCCTGTCCATTTGGTTGTATCTCTGAGAGTACTCCGTCTGGATCAGCACACTGCATCCTGCGGTGATGTGCTGAATTGTTTCTGGGACCAGGTGTGTCATCTGTTACTTCGGGATCCTTGACGATGCATTTCTTTTAGTTCCTGGTATTGATCGCCTGGTCTTGGATGACGAGCATGAATCCCTCGATCTTCGGTAAGAACCTTTCTTTCGTGAGGCAAGAGTTGGAAGCCATTTTATCTATCTGATTTTGATGGAGGTTATTGTAGTGTCTGCCATGGAGTGTGTTCACTGCCTATCTTTCTGTCTTTTTCTTCTGTCTGTGTGAGTGTGGTCCCTTTGTTGAGGTTAAGTGCATTTGTCTATCTTTCTTATGGTTTGGTAGATTGATGCTGTGTTTTCCTGGAAGTAATCCCGCACGTTTTTAATCGCCATCTTCTCTTGTTCAATGAGGTAAGTCAATCCCCTCTTTTATTCTTTACGGGCTATGGTCAGTTTCTCCATGGCTGACTTTGGATGGTGTTGGCGTCTCTTAGTCATCATTATGCTGATCAATCTCATAATCTCATCCAGCACGGTGTTATCACAATCTACACTGGTGTGCAAAACTTAAGGACCAACACTATTTCTAAAGGTTACACCCACAAAATCTTAAGTTAAGGTACTCTTTACTGATGAAAGTAGATTCAGTAATCTACTTTCAGCAGCGATTCTGGATATCAGCTGATCTGGTGAGAGGTTGGCACACGGTATCGCCCCCCCAAACATTACTGAAAGAGATCGATATGGCGGTCGAGGTGTTCTCGTCTGGGGAGGCGTTATCTTGGATGGACGTACACAACTACAGATATTGGAAGGCGATACTGTAATCGGTGCACGCTACTGTAATGAGGTAATCCTTCTGTGCCTCAGTTCCGAGGTGCCATTGGCCCCGATGTCGTGATTATGGATGATAACGCCACACGCCATCGCACTGCAGCTGTGATATGCTTTTGGAAAGTGTGTCACCGCAAAAACTTATCAACACATTGGTCTAAGTATGGACAGGCGGTGCCAAGCGTGCATCGACATTACGGGTGGCTATATCTCCTACTGAGGACCACCTCTACCTCTTCCCTTTGTTCCATCTTTGGCAGTGATGCATCTGTATCATGGCAGCCAGTGCTATATTGTCATTTTTGAATAAAGTCCCTCTGTACCGTTTTGTTTCCGTTGTTGTGTCGGTGTTGTTTCCTTCATCATTTCTGTACCTCACCAGGTTCCTTTGGTATTCTTTTCCCATATCCAGGCCACTCCTATGAGAAGCTACAGGTGAAAACCTGACTGGTCCTTAAATTTTTCACGCCGGTGTATTATGGGTAGGAGTATCTTAGTATTGGGACTGCATAAATGTTTATGGCTGTGACTATGTTTCCGGCATTCAGCTTTGATTTTAGCAGGCTTCTTAGTCTCTGATGGTATTTCTCGCTGAGGTGGGCCTTAATGTTTTTGTGGTTTAATTGGTGGGCCTGCATCATCTCCAGATATTTTATGTCCCTCCCTCTGTCATGGTGTATTGTCAATGATATATAGGCATTTTTCTAGCAGGGATAAGGAGGTGATTATTCCCTTGTATAAGGCAATGGTCAGGCCACACCTAGAGTACTGTATACAGGCCTGGAGGCCTCATTTCAGGAAGGATGTAGAGCTGCTGGAACGAGTACAGAGAAGGGCAACTAGATTGGTGAATGGGACAAAGGGGTTCTCTTACGAAGAAAGGCTTAAGTTTTGCAAATTACAGTGTCTGGAAACTAGGCACCAGCGGGGTGATCTGATAGAGGTGTACAAAGCCTTGAATGGTTTGAGCATGCTCAATGCTGATGGGATTCTTCCTCTAGCTCAGAAAAATCACCTGAGAGGGCATAAATTCAAATTGAGGAAAGACAGATGTAGGATAGATGTGCGGAAATTTGCCTTTAGCCAGCGGGTGGTTGGTTGGTGGAATAGACTTCCATCCCTTGTCGTGGAAGTTGATAGCCTAAATAAGTTTAAGGCTCAGCTGGACAGGTATTTCGAACGAACAGAGGGGTGAAGTGGAAGTGGTTATTTTTATTTATTTATGTTACTTTTTTTTTTTTTTTTTTTTTTTTTTGGCTGATGCTGCATAAGCTTGCTTTCTTGCATCAAATGCCTCTACTAATGCTAATGCTAATGCTAATGTCTTCAATCTCTTCACCGGTCTGTCTGCGCCGGTAGCACAGTGGTATCGTCACCGTCCTCCCCACACAGGATGGAAAATGCCCGGGTTCGAATCCCGTCGATGACGCGAGGAACTTTAGTGGGCTTTTTTCATTCCGCGGCTGAGTTAGTCGGTCTCAGGCGTAGATAGCAAGGTTTCCCCCCCACCAGTGAAGAAACAGGATGTCCTTGATGCAATCCATGGGTCTTGCATTTTTCTACGACAAATTGCATCCTGATATTACTGCTGAACTCTTCAGTGATCCTGATAGCTGTTGGAGTTGACTCTCGCTTGTGGCATAGAATTTGATGTCATCCATATACATCTGGTGAGAGAGGGTGTACAGATTTTTCCTCCGTTCTTTTAGGGTATGTCCTACTTGCTGTTATTGAGCATGTGGACAGCAGGTTGAATGCTTGACAGAACCATAGTGGGTTCCGGGCATCTCCCTGAAGATTCCTCTTCTGATAGATATTGGTCTGGTCGTGATATTCTCAACCTTGATGGTTGTCATCCATTTTTCCATGGTTGCTTCTAGGAAGTGTGTGAGTGTCCGGTTGACTTTGTAGTTCTTCAGCATCGTTATCAGACAGCTATGGGACACGGGGTCGAATGCTTTGCGGTAGTCGATATAGGCCATGTACAGGTTGAATTACTTGTTGTAGGCTTGCTCCATAACAATAGCGTCAATGTTCAATTGCTCCTTGAATCCTCTCCTCATCTGCTAGCTCACTTCTGCTGCTCAGCCACGATATTCTGGATCTCCAAGTGGTCTGATATCTTCTTATTTATGCAGTCGGTCAGGATCTTGTACATTGGTGGAAGACAGGTGATCGGTTGGCACTTTGCCGGGTTTGTTGTTGTTATTAGGTTTTGAGGAGCATTAGCAACTAATGCCATATAGCTCCATATATACTGTATGTAAATTGTGTGAGTTCTGTGGTCGATTTTTTGTTTGCTGGAAGAAAATTCAGAGTTTCTGGGAGAAAATCATGCTACCCACGCTTTAGACCGACTAACTCAGCCACGTTGTGAAAAAGGCCCAACAAATTTCCCTCGTCATCGACGGGACTCGAACCCAGGTGTTTTCCACCCGGTGTGGGGTGGACTGCGATTCTACCAGCTCTGCTACCCACTAGGGCATCGGAAGTGTGATGTCTTTGTCTTGGCCTTCAGTTAGGTGATTCCTTGAGTCAGAGACTCTAGGGTGATCTCAGGGTGCATTATAAACTGGGTGAACTTCTTGCATCAGTAGTTGCTGATATTATCTTTTCCTGGGGCTCGCCAATTGTGGGACTTCCTTATCGACTGTTGTACATCTTCCTCCCGAATCTCCCATTCTGTCATCTTTTGTACATTCTTGGTTTTCATCAATTCTAGATCTATGCAGGGAGCACGGCCATTATGGATAACTTTACTGCTCCACAGAGGTCCTAGAGTACTTCCCTTCTACTCTTGTCCGATTTTCCTTTAGAAGGCGCTCTGGTTTTCATCAAATGTCCTGCTGTCTGTTTTCCTCTGGGCACCTGTAATGGCTTGCCGAAGTGTCTTGCTGAGTGCCAGGAGTTTCTGCTTGACGGTGGTGTCAGGTCTCATGTCCACATGTGGATGTTGGCTAGTCAGCGTGGGTAGCACAGTGGCATTGTCACTGTCATCATCTACATCGGGTAGAAAAAGCCCGGGTTCGAATCCCGTCGATGACACAAGGAACTTTAATTGACTTTTTTTTTTTGTTCCGGCCTGAGTTAGTCGGTCTCAGTCGTAGATAGCATGGTCCCCCCTACAGAAACTTGGGAATTTTCTTTCCAGCAAAACAGGCAAATCGACCAGAGAACACACGCAATTTACAGACACATTACATAAATGGATATATAGAAGAAATTACGGGTGGTGCTAATATAATAATTTGAATTTGTGGATGTTGGCTTTCTTGAGGATGGCCTTCACTTCACTGATCAGCTTCTTACTTCTGTTACCCTCTTGGTATATTGGTTTCTTACGACCTGGAGCAGCTGAAGTGGAAACAAACGAGATCGCAATATCCTGGATATTGCGATCTCGTTTGTTTCCACTTCAACTGCTCCAGGTTGTAATTCTGGTACTTGCTGCTCCTCCAGTTTTGGTTAGGTTCTGTCCGTATTCGTTGTTGTTTGTAGTTGGTCGCTCACTTCCTGCTTGATTTCTTCCAATATTGCAGGAGCTATCAGGTTCTTCTTGACTACGGCCTGTCTCTGGTTTGCTGTTCGGTGACTTGAACAGTCGGGAATCGCTCCAACCACTTATTGTGTAGTTTCATCATGTACATCATAAGTTACTTCGTTACTTATGATGAATGTACTCGTTTCGGTGCTCCACTTCATATGTTGGCTTCTTCTTCCCTCCTGGATGGTCACTCGCGCAGTTATGCAGGAAGCACTTCCAGCTGGATGGTCTGGCCATTCGGTTGTAGTAGTAGCCATACAGGAGACAGCGCCACTCGTTCCACTCTCATCCGCAGGGGACCGTCTCTGACTTTTCAAGCAGACCCTTCTGCTTAAGGCCTGAACGCGAGCGACTTTATCTTGTGCCATACTCCAGTATGCTCAATATTTCTACTTTTCATCTTCATTCAGCTACTGCTTAGCTTTGACATTCAGTGGTGGGTGATAGTTATGGGAGCGACATCACATGGCGCCACTCTCTACCTCAGCAGTCACTTCGACATTGGAGGAGGTAGGCGCAATGTCGGCCCAAGGTCCTCCTTTTTTTTTTCCCCGCGTTGGGATTCGAATACATGAATTCAGTTTAAGAATTCTATTTACGTTTTATATTTATAACACTCGTATTTGCTAGTCTTTTTGAACCGTCCTTCGCGGTTTATATTATATATATAATTTGTATTTATTGACAATGGACAACAGTTCTCATTTCTATGAAAAAAATGATTTATAAATTCTTTTGAAGCCTCTACCTGAATTCCTGACATGTTAACGCGCATGGTAAGGAATCTGTGAGAGTAAGAGTGAAAGAGAGAGAGAGAACGCATTTAAAATTGACAAAAATTTATAGACACAGCAATCGATGCACAAGAGTTAAATCATGCCTTGTTCTTTATAAACACATCATTTATCATCCACATCTATAAGGCTAGAGCCTTTTCTATTTTATGACGCCAGGGGGAGATTTTTCCACTCTTTTACAAATACCTTCCACTCTTCTGAAATGCTTTTTCATATCTTGGTGATAAATGAATGTTCAGCGTCATTTCCATGTATAATATCGCCAGATATCTCCAGTGGATGTTATTGGCTCATGCATCAATATCCGGAGGTGTATAACCAAATTAAACAAAGAGCTTTAGAAAGTGAAGATTTCAGAATTGAGTATAAACTTGCTGGCAAGGAATGAATAATAAATAACAAGTTGGGTAATGCGCGCTTTCGATTATCAACTTGACAAAAACATTCTATACTCCACCAGGAAGTGTTTACCAAAGCTTCATCACCTGATGTTCACGACACGTTGGGGAGCCTCGAGGTGAGATCTGTGCAGCAGTTTTTTGGTAAGGGAAGAAGATTGGATAGAGGATATAGATTAACCTAGTAGCATTATATTTGGGAAGGTCAAGAAGGAGGGTCGGCAGCCCCTGTTCTTGACCGTGCCAAATGGAAGCCAGGAGGAGAAGGGAGTATAAAACTTTCTTTTTTGAATATAATCATAAAACTTTATCCTTTTTGATCAAGCTGCATTACATCTGAGAAAGGCTTGAACATACCCAAAAGTTAAATTTCAAGCTCTAATCTGATTTACGAGACTAATCAAGTTAATCAGGAGAAGAGTCCTCTGTTTTTTGTTACTTTGACCTTTGACCTTAAAGATTCCTCTTCAGAAGCGCATTTAGTTTCATCTAGCGAAGAACCATTGTGTGCGCGCTTTTCCATCAAGATGCTATTAGCTGTTAGCAGTTTACTTTTTGGTCTTCTACTGTCCTGATGTCACCGGAGTTGGTTTATAAAATTAGCTAACTCGATGCCGGAACTAAAAACTATCGGCCTTACACAACAGTGCGTGGATTCAATAAAGGATTCTTCGTGGTAGTCAGGGATCTTTCGTGACTTGAAAGACGGATCGTTCCAGCAAACCTAACTAACATCACTCATTTGCTTTAACAGTCCTGACAGCTACATCTTCCTATTTGGGCTTCAGCATCGTTCATCGCAAATAAAAATAAACAAAACAAGCCAAGTGTGGCAACGCACAATGGACGTCCAATATAATCAGGAAAATTATGTTTACAACTCTGTGAAAACAAGAAACACGAAGTACTGCAGTGATCTTAGATAATGCCAACTATTGTAAGTGAATTGATTTTCACTCGGGCGTGTGGTTTTTAAGGAGAAATTTTCTGCATGAGGAGTAACAAAATAAACTCACGCAATTCAATTTGATCAGTTCCCTTTTTCTTCTCTAATTTTGCATTCCATTAACTACCTGCTTATGTTACTTATCGATCGGTATTAAAGTCAATTGTGTTAGCGAGCGCTTTCAAAAATGGCTAAGCATCGTGGAATTATATCCTCCGATATGTTTGCAAACTACATTTCATCCAGTGCGATGCCAAACATGGTGCATGGATGAATTGAAGGTTGAGAGCATTTTTTAAACATTACCTTGTCATCCTGAAGATCATAATTAAGGATATTATATGAGACGTCACTTCTTTCAGCTAATGAAAGGTCCATATGCCGAGATTCATCGTACCAGAAATACTTTCCAATTTCGCCTGAGGTAAAGTAGATCCGAGTATGGCACCCGTTTCTAAATTTTCGAAGTGCTCTCCTTCAACATCCCTCTGGTGTGTAGCTGACCCTCAGTATTTTAATAATTAGCATAAAATATGCTTATTCATTAGTTTCCACAACTTTTGATAACGTAGTGTACGTGGATAATAATATTTTAACTGATTCTTGGATCAGTCAACTCATATACTGAATGGCCAGTTTATTAGATACACCTATCTTTCATCAACAGCATCACACATTCGGTTATAAATCAATTAGATTTAGGGATGCTGTTTGTACTTTATACAGCATCCCTACAACATCCGTGACAAGATATGGTATGATACAAAGATTGGGATATTTCAGCCGAAGACGGAACTGAGTTCCACTCCTGTCAGAATGAAAACAAGGAGTTTTTTTTCCTAACAGGAGCAGGTTCGAAACACCAACACTGGACAGTGGAGGATTTGCTAAATAGTTGCTTGGCCGATTGATCCCAGTTTGTGCTCTTTGAGGCTGATGGGAAGAGCAATGGCGAAACAGCTCGAGCCCATGGATCCTTCCTGTCAGGTATCAACACTGCAGGCGGGTGAAGGTGGTATAACAGCTTGGGGAGTGCTTTGTGAAGGTGATCCTTCGGGACTCACACAAGAGATTTAAATAAAAGGACACAGGAACAAGGGTTTATAGGATACCGCATGAGGAACTGGACTCTGCCAGTTCGTGTCTACAAGTGCCATAGTATTTAATTTATTATTTATTTATTAAATCAGTTTATTTCCCAAGAAACCTTGGGTCACCCTGGGACGGCTCTGTGCCAGAAGGGTGTGAATATTTACACACTAAGGTGCGAGGAACACAATGTACAATAAACAAGAGTACATGCGTGCTCGACCCGAGATATTTACAGGATTAAATATACAATAATATACAAGATATACAGTAATAAAAAAAAAAAAAAAAACAAACAGTCTGTCATATCCAGGAGCAGGTGATTATTATAATTTCATAATCTGGTAGCAGTTCTTCAGGATTTCCTTCCTGTAGGGCTTGTCTTCACAGAACCTATCAGGGTGGATCCTAAATTTATTGAAGATCCGAAGACAATTCGCTGGAAACATGTTCCTCAGGGAATCAATGTTTGACAGCATAAGACGTAGAGGGACACAGGAGTCGGGGTGCTCCCCCCTTGCTCTCCTCGGGCCAGAGATTAATGTGGATACCGATGGAGCATCAATTCGCCTCGTTAGAAGCCGTGCGAGCGTGAAGACATTTTTTGTCATGATGATATGTCTCCAGGGAGTGGTGCCTAGATTTGCTTGTAGGATAGATCTGGAGATAGTTAGGGGGTGGCCTACCACCCTGTTCATCCATCTAAGCAACCAGTACTCTAAACTGAGGTACTTCTGAAGGTATGAGGCATAATTAATGAGGCATAATTAAGAAGGTATAATTATGTCTTCTTTATTCATGCGCGAATGTTCCTACTGGAGTTAAGTTTCCTTCATTGCTCATAGAGGGCGATAGTGTGCCCGCATGATTTATGCGCTGGTTTTGTTTAGCCACAGTTGGAAGGAGAGCAAATTGATACATGCCGCTAGAAGCACTGCGGGAAGAACGAGTCACATGCGACAAATGGACCAAGAAATGAAGATACTGAGAGCGTTGACGTCAACCGTATCCTGGTGAGGTGTGGTAAAGCAGGAAAGGATTTCCACAGGAAATAAAAGTCATCCCGAAGCAGCAGCGAGTGTAAACCACACGATTTCCAGCGCCAGCTTTGTATAAATTCTTCATTGGCGTCGGATGTCGCCTATAATAGCTGTGTTGACAGTTTCAATTTTCTCCGAGCGACAAGCCACCCTTTCGTAGTGTGTTGTCGTCTGTCTAATGACCGACACCAGTTAAAGGGCACTTGAGGCCATTTGTGACATGGCTAAGGCTACAATAGATGGAGTGTGCCTTTCTCAATTTACCACTTCACCTCCTCTCGATCCTAATTTCCTCGGTAATGATAAGAAATTTGTCTTTCCACTCTTAATTCCACCCAGCCAGTCATTTTGTTTGGTTTGAAAACCATAGATCGATTTCATTCATTCTTTCTTTCTATTTTGTACGGCATGAGCCTCGCGACATTAAACGTTACGCATGCACGATTATTTCAGATATGAGGTTTGCTGTTAGTAGGAGGAAAGTTCAATTTTCGTTCAAGAGAAATTTTTTCGGATAGATATTGCAATTATTGAAATTAATGATGGAATTTTTAACAAAATGGTAAAAATTTTTGGTAGTAAGTTTTATTTCAAATAGGCTGATGCGATTGTTTTAAATAAGAAAAAATATTTTTCAAAGACCGATGCAAAGTTTTTGAAAAGTGGTCCAAATTTTATCTCACAATTCTTTAGAATTAATTATTTTTTAATAATGCGCTGAAAAGAGCGCTTCAAATAATTGTTTTTCTAACAATGAGCCGAAGTAGCTGTTTCTCATAACAATCGTTTTACAACAATAAGTTGAGATAATTTGTTTATCATAATCGTTTTTTAACAATGAGTTGATATAATTGCTTATCAAAACAATCGTTTTTCTAACAATGAGTTGGTATAATTACTTATCATTACAATTTGTTTTCTAACAATGAGTTGATATAATTGCTTATCATAACAATCGTTTTTCTAACAATGAGTCGATATAATTACTTATCATTACAATTTGTTTTCTAACAATGAGTTGAGGTAATTGCTTATCATAACAATCGTTTTTCTAACAATAAGCTGAAATAGTTTTCTTCAGAAGTGAACTGATCTGATTGTTTCCAGTTGCAAGTTTTTAACAATTAGCTAATCAGATTATCATGATCTGATAATTATGATAATCTGATTAGATTATTAGATTAGATATATTAGATTATCAGATTATGTTTTTTTTTTAAATGATCTGATCTAACACTTTCTAATATTTTTAATTAACAATAAACTAATCGTTTCGATTGACAATTGTTTATCTAACAGTGAAATTATGTTATTGTTCAAAACTGTTCCAAATAATAATAGTCGTTTCTTGAACAATTAACTGACGCAATTATTTTTTCTAACAATGATCTGCTCTGATTATTTCTAATTGCAACTGTTTTTTTAAACAATGATCTGATTTTTATTTTCATTTTTATTTTAATAGTTTCAAAAATAACAGTTGTTTTTCTAACGATGAACTGATATAATTGTTGATGTAACTGGTTTTGTTTCTCTACAATGAGCTGATGCAACTGACTTCTTTCAACAATTAAATGATAAAATTAGTTTTTCAACAATGAGTTGATCGAATTGTGTCTATTAGAACTGTGTTTTTTTAACAATTATCCGATCTAATTGTTTCTTTTAACAATTGTCTTTTTAACAATTATCTGATCTAATTGTTACTTTTAACAATTTTTTTTTTTAACAATTATCTGATCTAATTGTTTCTTTTAACAATTGTTTTATTAACAATGAACTTATCTAATTGTTTTAATGTTCTTTTCTGTATGAGCTGTTATAACTGTTTTGTGTTTTTCTATAATAAGCTTTATAATTGTTTCTACTAGATATTGTTTTCTTAACAATGAGTTCATCTTGTTTTTTTTCAACAATCAACTGATCTAATTACTTTCACTAACCATTTTATTTCGTAACAATGAAATAAAATGGTTATTGAAAGACCAATAGAAATTGTTTTTGAACAATTGTTATTCGAAACAATGGAACAATGCAATTGTTTCTAATAAATATCTTTATTTCTTATAGCCGTTTCTAATAACTGTTGATGTAACTATTATATCGATTATATCAACAATAAGTTGATATAAATGCTTATCAGAACAATCGTTTTCCTAACAATGAACTGAAGAAGTTTTCTTCAGCAGTGAACTGATTTGATCGTTTCCAGTGAACTAATCGTTTCGATAGACAATTGTTTATGTAACAGTGAAGTGAGGAAATTGTTCAAAATTCTTCCAAATAATAATAGTCCTTTCCTGAACAATTAACTCAGTTCTTTTTTTTTTTTTTTTTTTTTAATGAGCTGATCTGATTATTTCTAATTCAAATTGTTTTTTAAACCATGATCTGATCTTATTATTTCTAATTAGAATTGTTTTTAAACAGTTGGCTAATTTTAATTGTAATCGTTTCAAATAAATGTTTTTCTGACAATGAACTGATATAATTCTTGATGAAACTGTTTTTGTTCAACAATGAGCCGATGCAATTGAATTTTAAATGGTAAAATTAGTTTTTAAACAATGAGTTGTTCATTGTATCTATTAGAATTGTTTGTTTTTTTAACAATTATCTGATCTATTCTAGTTGTTTCTAATAACAATTGTTTTATTAACAATGAACTGATCTAACTATAAATATTTTCATTTGTATATTTAAGGCACACTTAGAATATATCAAAATAAATTCTTTTCTGTTCTAGATAAAATCTTGGACGTCATCTATTACGCTTGCGTTGTGATTTAAGGACTCGGGAACAAAATAACACTCTGGACAAGGTTTTTGGAACGCCTGTAAGGAAACTCCTTCCCCCCACTCCAATGACGGAAATGCATCTTCGGGACTAACGTGGCTTCCGCAAGGGGAGAATTTAAATTAAACGCTGTGTGCAAGAAACACTTCGACTATCATGTTCTCTCTTTGGGGAACAAGTAGCCATCAGGGTATTTCCAATTTAAATGAAGGCGCCATAAAAACTTGAGAGGCCCTCCGTGTTTCTGATTCCTGGCACGCAATGAAGGTATTTCGAAAGTTGACACGAAGTACTTTGTGAGAACAAATTCACTTAAAACTTGCAGAGATTGTTCTTGCAAATGAGTTAAAATTCTTCGAACCAACTTAACAGGATGTGAAGCGAATAAAAAAGGAATTTAAGATTCTTTTCTTTACGCTCCACTCATTTTTTAAGAATAAATCGAGAGTTCTTTGGAAGATTTTCAAATTGATGGCATCGACAACACAGATTATAGCAAATAAATTGCTTTACATCTTCGCCGTTTTGCATTTCTTTGTCCATTGGATAACTACACCGTTTCCAGCGACTGTCATACTTGAAGGTGGTATAATTCGCACCACTGATATTTTTGACAACTCTCTTGATATTTTATCTCTTCAATCTCTTGAAATACTATAGGTCGGAATGTGAAAACTGAAATTCGATTTTGTTATCAGTTTACTAAATATATAAATCTAAATTATTACGATTTATTTGTTATATTTACACAGAAAAAGAGAAAAATATCAGCCTTTCTTGAATTTATCTTTTGGCCATGGACCGTGTTGTTTCTTTTAGCCATTTGTACTGTACATTTTTCTTTCCAAAATACTTTTTTGTACTTTCATCCCAGCTTGCGAACTAAGTGGACAAATTATCTCCTCGAGAGATTTACTTCATTGGACGTTGCATCTTCTCGGAGAATTTCTCCTAATGTGAAAATAATTACCTCCTTCGTTCAGATATGACAAGTGAAGCATTTCTTTTCCCTCTTAATTGTAGATGTTTTTGGGTATGCCTTTGATGTGCCTGCAGCCCTCATACGGCAAATTCTCTCTATCTATCTTTCTGTAATGTTTCCCTCTCTACTTCTTCAATGATGTTAATTAATCCATATTGTGGAGGTATAGAGAGACTGAAATGCATACAACTTCTACGATTATTTAATTAGATACGCAAACAACATCAATCTCACATCCCATTATGCAGTCAATATTTTTGTAATATACTTTACTTATTTCTTCCTGGATTTTAATAAAAATTCTAAAAAAAAAACACGTGTTTCGCCTTTCTGATTAATGATTTCTGATTATTGATTAATTCATAATTAATGAAGTATAAAACAAACTATTAATTATTCATTTAGTAAACTGCTAACAAAAAAGAGATCTTCAAAAACAGCAACGATTTTTTATAGGCGCAATACTTAAACCTTCATAGGGGTAACCTATGTGACGTCTAATAAAAAAGTAGAAGGAATTGGCGGATTTTTATTTCTTCGATTTTAGTGAAATTTGGAACGACTTGAAAAATCCTTCTGGTAGAGCTAAATCTAAAGTTTCATGTAAATCGAGTTCCATCAAATTTCAGGTGAAGACAATACCAGGAATGTGTTGAAAACACAGGTGTGAGGGAATACAGCATGGGGCTCCCAGTAATGTAATTTAGTTACTCGATCATTAACAAGGAAACTTATTCTACACAACCGCCGCATTTTTCTCTTAAGAAAGGATTTTTTTTAAGTTTCCAATGAATAGAATAGACCAAAATCTATAGACAGCAAGGAGCAAATCCCGGATGCTCCTCCGAGTTCTCCATCCGAATATTAAGTTATAGCCACGTGGGCACTTCTCCAGTGAAAAATGGATCATTGCGATTTTCTGACATATTTTTGTTATTTTCTCTACTCAGCTCCTTCTCTCGAAGAATCCCCATAATTTCCATCAGTTGTTGGGGTGGTGATAAAGCGCATGAGTCGTTAGACGCTAGCGTAGCTCGTTAACTGATGACAGTGACGACCTTTCTTTGCTAAGACACCAGCTGCACTTGTAGGAAATGATGGAGACCCATAAAGCTCAGAACGGACAATCAATAACCCAAGACCGGTCGATACGATAGGTGGCGCCACTAACTACTAACATCATTCTTCTAAATTTGATGACTCTTCTATTCTGCTTCATTTTTTTTTAAACTCTCAACCTTCACTTAGTAATGTGTGGACTTGTCTGACCGATATCGCTCCTGGTGATATTCTTTCATAAATTTAAAACTTCTCCCCCAACCCCCCAAAAAACTGTATAGTTTGGAAGAGATTATGAATAAGTAATTACCTTAATCTACAACCAGTCTTTTTTTATTGTGCTATGAAATCTTATAAAATAAGCATACGTTTAAATGGATTGATGGCGAGTTAACTTTTGGCAGGGCACTATACATGCTTTCATCTATTGAATAATTCTGTAGTATTCAAACATACCTATCAAGATACTGTCTAAAAAACACCAACAGCACTGTCTAAATCTCAAATAAAGACAGGTATCTGAGCACTTTAAGAAAAGTAGAAAGTGTCTAAGGGATTCATGGCTTTATAATTTCGGTACCAGGTGGCGCACGTCATAATCTCCAACTCCGATGACTTGGAGTTTCTAATAAAGTGTTATCCTGTTGCACAAGACAGAGAAAAGGTTGTGATGGACAAAAAATGACGACAGGGAATCTCCTTATCTACACAAACAAAAAAGATATTATCGCCTCTGCTTTTTGATTAGCGATGGAAGTCATCTTGTCCTCGATGCTTGTAGGAGAGAAACGCTGAGGTGAGGTGCTTTGGAAACAATTACAAGGCACTAAAGTTTTAAGCTCATACAAATTGAATTTTCCCTCCCTCCCTCCTTCCTATCCACCCTTCTTTCTTTTGTTCTCTTTGCTGATGTGGTAAGTTCTTGATCTTCAACGACCAAGCGGACATGGGGTGATTTAAAAGAAAATACTTCACGGAATTGGTTATGTTTAATAGACACACGATGCAGACGAGAATTATGAAATAAAAATACACTGCTCGACAAAATTAACAGAACAAAATGTTTTTAACGAATATTTTATTGTGAAAAGTGTCGCCGAAGGTGTCTATTTGATATAATAGACATGCAAATTATGAGTATCCAATAGAAATCGATCCACCACCTAACAGTGTAGGACATTATGCAAATGTACATAAAAACATGGGACCACATCACTTCATTCCCGTTTTTTGGCTTGCTCAGTGGGGTAGTCATATCTCCAGTACTCAGGTTGGCGAGTCATCCTCGTTTAGATCATTCTTTGAGATGGAATGTTCCGTTGGACGACTTGAAGCTACGATGTCCTGTCATCGACTGCCTCTTGAAGTTTCTGCGGCCAAAGGTGAGAACATTTCCAGCCAGATTATGCTCAGAAGGCTCAATTCCAGTGGATTATACGCAGAGACAGTGTTGTGTATCCTTTTGACCCCAAACCACCGCGCAGCTCTTCGAAATTGGTGCCATGAACATGTGACTTGGAGCACTGATAAATGGGGTACAGTTCTTTTCTCTGATGAGTCCTGTTTTAGCCTATAAACAGATTTCTAGACGTTACTTCATCTGGAGACAACGAGGAATGCAATACCATCCCTCTAACCTCAGAGAAAGGGGCACCTAAGGTGGAGGTGGTGTTCTCGTTTGGGGGCAGAATAACGGCAAATGGCCGCGCCCCTCTTCATATAGGGGTACGGTAACTGGGTAGTGCTACCGAGAACAGATCCTCGAACCCATGTGTGGTTTTTATGGGTGCGGTTGACCCAGATTTTCTTCTCATGCAGGACAACGTCTGCACATACCACTCAAGTGGTGGAAGAATATCTTGAAACAAAGGACATCCATGACCAACCAATATAAATCCGATGGAACATGTGTGGGATGCCCTTGGTGATGCAATTTGTTGCCACAGAATATTATAGACACCCTTATCGAGTAGGTTCACTTCTGTCAGGGCTGTTTAGCCGTACTGATGTCATGTGACCATATTTTGTGCATCATGTACTGTAATGTGACCTTTTTGGTAAATCTTATATAATCCCTATAAATGCCCCTTAAACCTGTCCTTAGTTTGTCGCTGTCTCCTGATTTCAACTTAATTCCATGGTACCCCACCATACCAAGTTTTGTTCCCCTTCATCGCAAGCTGCACGAGTTACACCACATTTTCTACGTGTTCTGTTAATTTTGGGAAACAGTGTAGCTCCAAAATCTACCACTATTTGTTAAACTAATAATCAAATGTTTCTCTTAATAGCTTCATTTTTCATTGGCTAATGGTAAGGTTTTTATCCGGAAATTCCGTGCATCTATTTCAGTAATAATTCTCAAGTTGTAAGCCCCAGGTGGTATTCGTGCAACCTTCTGAGGCAGACACGGAAGGTAGTGCCAGCCAATATGGTAACCATGGAGATGCCAACAGTGTAATGATATGTAAATATCAAAGAATGCTACTCCACCATTTTGATAAAAACAAACATACCATGCTAATGACCGCTATTCAACACACAACGGGTGGTTCCTCGTGTCATTCATCAACTGTTTGACACCAGGGATACACGGCTGAGAGATAAGAGATCAGTGTATAAAATTACAAGAGTTGTGCCTTAATTTATGAAAAGACGCCTTCACTGGGATAATTGGTCGTTATCAGTACCCGAAACATGAGGGGCGGCTACGAGTAGCGTGCCAAAGAGTGATTAACTCGATAGGCTAACAGTTTAATTGCCGCTTTATTAGGGAAATATTAGTGGCATCATTAGATGGTAGATGGGAGTGCTTGTTGGGAGAAGAGGAGGAGTAGCTAATCCTTTCATCTGGTCTTTAGGTATTTCTAATCTTCCTGTTCTTCTTCCAAAGTGCAGATTACTTAAATCCGAAATTATTTATAAGTTCAAGATGTCGAAATAGGTGCTAATAAAAATCCTTTAATGGATTGAAGAAAGTTCACAGTGCAAGGGTCATGATTAGTCCCTAGGGAAGAAGATATCACGAAACGCGACCAGGAGACGAGACCCCATTAGCGGCCCAATAAAGCGTAGCTAATACGAATATGCAAATTAGGCTCTTATCTTTATAGCAGGTTGATTTTTTTTTCGAAAGAAAATGCTGCAAAAGGAAATTAAGAGATCGACGGGTACTACTTGAGGACAATGTGTCATTAATTAGACTAACAGCATTTAAGGAAAATGAGGATGGTGGTCGTTTTAAAAATTTTCCTCTAGAGGGTGGTGTTGAGTTTCTTTGTAAATTTGTAATTATTTTGAATAACTTGTAAGAACTAGCATAGATTACCAATATTTTCTTATATTTTAAAGAATAAAAAGGATTCTGTGTTTGCTGGCATGTACACTCACTGGCCAAAAAGCGAGAAATCTTTTGCAATCGGTGTCAACAGATAATTAAACGTACAATATGCAAATAAAAGTTGTCATGTGGTGAGATCATAAGGTCCTTGGTGTCAAACAAATACTGTACGCTTTCCTAGAGCTTCTTAGCCAGTCCAATGATGGGGAAAGAACTAGTCTTTCCTATTTTCAGAAGGGTGTAATAAGTGGAGCACGTTAAATAGCAGAAAATTTTGTATGTCAATGTCTTACGCGATTTCTAAAATTTATTGTTCATTAATCAAATTTTTGACCAAAGAGGATAGAAGTGCCAATGGAATCCATGATTAGATTGTTTGAAGAAGTATCACCCGGCTTTTCTAATGCTGCAAGATTGTCAGCAAAGTTCAAAAGATGCCAGAAGTCGATTTAGGAAGATCAATGATCTTGTTTGCCATCTGAAGCAAACAGTTCTTAAAAAATGCTTTCATTCAAAAAAAATTTAGAAAATAGAAATAGTGTCTTAAACTTGAAAAAGTAGTTGACATTTCCCATGGAAGCCTCCATTCGTGACCAACATCAGAAAGTGGAGTCATCAAAACAGAACTGAAAATTAATTCTTGCTAATCCAGATAGATTTTTATCCGTCTGGTGACTGGTGAAACTTGGTTACAATTTTATGATCCTGAATCCAAATTAGAAAGCATGCAGTGGACGTATAAGGGATCTCCGAACCAGAAAAGGTTTCGAACTCAGTCATCAGCTAGAGATGTGTTGGCCTCAACTTTCTGCAACATAAAAGGATCATTGCTAATAGAATACAAAATAAAAAATAGCGGTTGTTCGTATGTCTTAAGGAAGCCTTCGAGATGTGGACGCTCAGAAAGAATGCTCAAAATTCCGTGTACAGATCGGGTCACCAATGAGCGAGTCCTTAAGAGGACAAGGGTCACAAGGACACTACTAATACAATTACAAAGAGAAAGACTACCTACTTCGGGCATATTATAGAGGCTCATAATAAGGTTTGCAGAGACTAATCGTGCAATGGAAGATTAAAGGCAAAGGAGCAAAAGGAAGATAAAAAAAAAGGCTTGATAATATTAAAGAATATACAGGGGGACTAAAGACACAAGAACTATTTCACAAAGCAAGAGACAGAGTTGGCTGGAAACTGTTGCTCTCCAACGTTCAAATTGAATACGGAACCTGAACAAGAAGTCTTTTATATTCCTTCATCCTCCACAAATGTAAATTAATTATACGGTTGATTTTAAATCTGCTAATAAATACAACTTGAATCCAGGTTTAACAAGAATTTTTGAGACGTATTTTTTGAAATTAGTTCTGCGGACATGGAGCGATATTGGTCGATAGTTGAACTATTGGATTTCTCTGTCTCCATAAAATGGAATTGGTCTAGCTGGGCGAAAGAAATAAAAGAAAACAATGCGCGACATGGTTTAAAACTTAGTTCCCATTGCGTTTAAGGGACAATATCGATCGATGAAGGAAACTTCCAGACAGTCAAATATTAATCATGTCCCAAGCGATATATAACAATTGAGAGGTCTCCCGCTGATCACGGAGATCAAATGTCCTCGATACTCAAGATATAATTGAAAAAAAAAAATTGAAATGCTTTTCTCTCAAGGGAGAAGAGAAACCTTCTCAATAAACGAGTAATGGAGCTATTGTTCCTCAAGTCCTGAGCATTCGCGGTCTTAATAAACATTTCTTGTAAATTTTACCATCAGTTTTCTCCATTTCTCTGTGCTCTCAGATAAGTTCAATTATGTCTTTATTCGTTTATCTGGAATGATTGACCATGAGGCACGGTCTGTACGTCATAACTTAGGGAAAAGGATCTTTTAGGGCAGTCACGCACATTCAATAAGGGAAAAATGTCCACGTTATTTACTCTTCTCTTATGACTTATGAAACGTCATGCAAAGTAGTACCCCAATATTGGAACATAACGTTTCTTACCTCAGATGATGTCAGATAAATCCTAGAATCGCCACTCTCCACGGATGCCCTCTGTAACAACAGCTTACTTTCCCGGTCTTTCTCCCCCCGAGAAGGGGGTCGCTCCCCCGATGAGGATGAGTGAGATGCTGCCAGACGGGAGGACTTGGGTAGAGGAAGAGTATTGCTTTTACTTCCCGGACTCATTCCTGTAATGGAAAAACAAACTCGCTAAACCACACTCTCATTTCTAATCGTGTTAGATTATCTTGATATGTATTGATTAGCTCTAGAAATATAGAAGTTAATCAATAAAAAACACAAATGGAATATATATTTTTTTAATTTATCGCAATTGTAGAATTCTTGGTAAGGAATCACGCAAAACTTTGGTCTTTGTCCTTCAAATGAGCATCCGGTTGTATTAGATGAGGTAAGTGAGCTAGATATGAGATTGCCAAAGAGTAGCCGCAGAAAATCCAGGGCTAACCTCGCCATAAAGGACGTTCCGTTGTCCAATTGAAATCATTGCCTTTTGAATCGCCATAAATGATCAATTTTCATCCAGGATCTTACCCTTCTCATGGAAGGCTGCTGTATAAACTGGAAAAAAATAGGATTACTGGAAATATCCAATGCTGGATCGTTGGCCGGCTTAGGGACAGTAGACAGAGTGCTTTCATAAACGGTCAGTCTTCAGAATGAACCAGCGTAATATGTAGGGTTTCTAAGGATCAGTATTGAGTCCCCCTCCGATTCCCAATTTCCATAAATGATATTGAAGAAGATATTCGAGGGAAGCTGTCAAAGATTATCAAAAAGTGTGAAGAGTGCATAGCAATTCATGCCAGGTTACGATGCCTCAGAATCAGGTGCATGTTTGGTCTGAAAAATTACAATTATTAAAGTTTAATGATTCTCAACCTAAGGAACAAATTTTGGTGTTAGGGGAGAAGAACTAAAAGTGGTTAAAGATCAAAAAAGACAGCTGTTAGAATACAATCTCTGATGCAGAATTATCTGCAGTGGAAATTGGCGAGTAAGAAGGCCCATGGTGTGCTGACGATGATTAATAGGAACTTTGCCAGTACCGAGAAGGCCTCATTATCCCTCTACATAAGACGAAGGTTTAATCCGATTTGAAATATTATTTCCGGGTCTGGAGACCGCATCTAAAAAATACGTAAAACTTCTGGATAGAAGTTCTATGAAAAGGTTCTTTGGAAAACTTCTCTACAGTTGGAATCCAGTCAATGACCCATGGAACTTTAATGGGAATTTTTTCATTCTGTGGCCTAGTTAGTCGGCCTCGGGCGTGGACAGTAAAGTTTCTTTACCCCAGAAACTTGGATTTTTCATCCAACAAAATATATGAAAATTGATGAAAGAACATTAATTTATGACGTTGTCCCTAGGTAGATGAGATTGCTCACTGATGGCCCTGTTTTTTTTTTTTTTTTGGTGCACAAACAGTCCGCTTTTTGCATCATTTGCATTTATTGATACTAATACTAAAAAGGAAGGCTGAAATTAGGAAACTGGAAGCTTTTGAGCTCAGAAGAATGCTCAAGTTACCATTGCGTTTAAGGGACAATATCGATCGATGAAGGAAACTTCCAGACAGTCAAATATTAATCATGTTCCAAGCGATATATAACAATTGAGAGGTCACCCGCTGATCGCGGAGATCAAATGTGTTCGATACTCAAGATATAATTGGAAAAAATTTGAAACGCCTTTTGAGAAGATTTCTCTCCTCCCTTGAGAGGGAGGAGAGAAATCTTCTCAGTGAACAAGTAATTGAGTTATTGTTCCTCACGTCCTGACCATTCACGGTCTTAATAAACATTTCTTGTGAATTTTACCATCAGTTTTCTCCACTTTCTCTGTGCTCTTAATTATGTCTTAATACGTTTATCTGGAGAGTAATGATCTATCCGTGGACAGATTGGGTCACCAAAGAGCGGGTCCTTAGGAGGGCAAGGACCACGAGGACACTACTAACTACAATTGCAAAGAGAAAGACTGCCTACCGTGGGCATATTATGAAAGGACCACAATATGAGCTGTACAGACTAATCCTGCAAGGGAAGATTAAAGGCAAAACGAAAAATACGAAATGTATTAGAATGACCTAGATCACGAAATAAAACTTGCAATTATTAAACAGTATACAGGTTTCATCTGCATGTACCACTTTTACCTGTACACCAGGTGGCGCACACAATACATTCAAAGTATACGAGCGCGTCTGCTGCTTAGAGGGAAAGTTGAAAGTGATCCAACGTTCTGACCCCGAATACCAAACGACCTGAAAGCCGCAGTTTCCCGGTTACTATAGCAACTAGTGAAAACTGTGTGGCCCCACGAGCGTGGCCAATGCATAATGAAACCACTCAAATATGCGCAACTTCCCTCGACGTTATCCCTAAGCGTTTTTCCATCTCGGTAATGCCTCCACTGTTCTGTCCAATGGCAGAAAGAAGAAGCGTGACGTCATAGCTGTGGTCGTATTGTTGCGTCAGATTAAACCGCTTTAAAGTGGGATTAATACTTGGCAGGCAGCGCTTTAATGAGGATGCTATTTTAAGAACTCGCCTCATCTCTTGGAGGCCTGTTCGTTCGTTTGTAAGTGGTTCTGTCTGCGATTGGACTGGCAAAGAATAAATGAAGCGGAGATCTTATTTTATCCGAGGGAATCCATAAAAAAAATGTTTTACATTACGTCTTCCATGGATTTAATATTAGCGTTTCCCCTCGAGATTTTGCTTCCCGCGAGATGAACGCTTTATTTCGTAATTGCCATGGTTTCCGCGTTCAACGAAGCCACCGAGCTGAAAGAAAGAAAGAATTCGTGCCAATTTTATAATATGTTTGCTCGTGGCCATTGACAGCGCAAATACGAAGATAGTGAGCATCGCCATGCCCATTGTCAACTGCACAAAGATTTTAAATTACCACCGAAGATAGTTAAAATCTTAATTAGCTATAAAATGAACTCTAATATCCTTTTAGACACCGCTTTCATTTTCCAATATAAGATGAGTTAACAGCTTTTGTTTTTTGTCTTGTGTAATGGCCAACAGATTGTTGCACAGTTGGGTGTCGAATGCGCATGTCTTCTCAGCCCTCTCGTGGTGATAACCAACTTAAGAATCTCTTTAATATTGTTAATTGAATTGTCGTTATTGATCATAAATATTTAGAGAATAAAATTTATTCTTGAAATTACTTAATTTGAAAAAAAAATGTAAAGGTAAATTTTTTTGAGCTATACACTCAGTGGACAGAAATCATGGGATACCTAACTAGTAGGTAGGCTCACCTTTCACCCGGATGAGGGCAGTCATACGGCGAGGCATTGAATCCACTAGTTCAGAAAAGCGTTCCACAGGTATTTCCATCCATGCTTGCTGCACCGCTCTCTATAATTCCATCACATTCCTGGGTGGAGGATCCTACGCTCAAATGGACCTTTCCAAAGCATCCCAAAGATGCTCCATAGGGTTCATGTCGGGTGAATGGGGAGGCCATTCCATGGTGGCAAAATCTGTGGCATGCTCTTCGAACTACGTTCTAGTCACCACGGCTCTGTGGAGAGCGCACTTTCAAACAGTACACGAAGGCCATGAAGGGATGCAGATGGTCTGCAAGGATGGACACAACCTGAACCGTTCAAAGATTCCTCTAGACGTACCAGAGATTCCAATATGTGAAAATTGAACATGCCCCAGACCGTCCACCTGCCTGAACAGTTCCTTGTTGACATGATGGGTGTATAGCTTCATGCGATTTACGTCAGATGCGCACCCTCTCGAAATAACTGGAAAGGGACTCATCGGACCAAGAGATCCGTCTGCAATCGTCCAAGGTTGAGTGCCGGTGTTCTTTCGTCCAATTGAGGAGTAGAGTCCTGATACACTCTTGATACTGTCGAATGGGGACAGTGCAATTTCTGTTCCATCTCCCAGATAGAGTGCTTTGTAAACGGGACTCATCGGACCAAAAGATTCATCTGCAATCGTCCAAGGTTCAGTGCCGATGTTCTTTCGTCCAATTGAGGAGAAGAGTCCCGATACACTCTTGATACTGTCGAACGCGGATAGTGCAATTTCTGTCCCACTTCGGCGATAGAGAGACCCATGCTTTGGACACCCACTATCATCTAGTGGACGAACCCACCAAGCGGTGGGTTCATCCACTAGCGAGAGAGGTGTCAGCGTGGCGTTGCCGAGGAACTAGGTGTCCCATGAATTCTGTCCTTTCAGTGTATAATACATGCTTAGCATATGACGTCATGTGTAAATATTTCAATTTTTAATTATAGCTTTCCAATAGAATTGTACTTAATTGTACAATTAAGTACAATTGTATTTGTAGAATAACCACATATATATTTAATTCGGATTTATTGATTGCTATGTACTTCTTTTATAACAATAAAAATATATTTTATAAGATTGATTATAATACAGGGCGTTTATGAAATTCTCAGAAAAGTTTACAAAATTAACAATAATAAATTTTAAAAATATTTGAAAATATTTTTTAATCTTAAAAATATTAAATAATTCATTTTTTAAAAAATATAATAATTATTTTAAGAGTTATAATTTTTTAAAATAATTTATTTCATATTTAGTAAAAATCAAAAAATGAAAACAAAATGAAAAACGAAGACAAACGTAAAAATTTTTTTGTAAAAAATGAAAAAAAGTTTAAAAATGTAAAACAAATTTTTTTTTAATTTTAATGTTTTATGCATTTAAAATGCAAAAACAAAAAAATCAAAAAACAATAGATTTAAAAATTTAAAAATTCAAACGAAAAATATTAAAAATTAATAATTAAAAAATTATGAAAAAATAGTTATAAACACGAAAACGAAAAAAAGTAAAAATTATAAACATTATAAAAATTGGAAAAATTGGAAAAACGAAAAAACATGAAAAAATGTAAAAACAAAACACAAGAAAAAAAATTAAGCAAAAAAATTAAAGAAAAATTTTTTTTAAATTCTAAAAAAGAAAAAAAATTAAAAATTCTAAAAAAGAAAAAAATTAAAAATTCTAAAAAAGAAAAAAATTAAAAAGAAAAAAATGAAAAAAAATGCAAAACGAAAACAATATTAAAAACTGCAACCTTTACAAAGTAGTACAACAAAATACTGTAAACAGCCACTTTCCCCTTTTTTTATAACACACACTGTAATACTTATTTTGTAGATCTTAGCGCTCTGGTGGTGAGTTTTGGAACTATTTATTGTTTATAACAAATGCAAAACACCTGTTGAAGTTGGCATTAGAGCAGATCTTCTGAAAAGAGGAAAAACAACTCGCAAGAGCATTCACATAATACACGACAACAGAGTTCCAGCATGATGGAAAATATAAAATGCAAGGTGAATCGTTTTTATTAAAGCCTGACGTGCCTGGGTGGTCAGGAGCATGAATATAATAGCACGCAATATTTGAGTTAACCGGGGTCAAACCTGTGACTGCTGAATACGGTTAACGTTTGTATTGATTGATTCATTGTAAACTCCACTAACGTGGTCATCGTGTCTGAGTATAAACAAGGACATATTGTTCGCCAGTACTTTTGATAACATAGTGTACATGTTTTTCAATAATTGTAATTACTTTCAGCAATTATTATTTTTTATACCATACGAATATTATAAAGATTAATAAGTGCAAAGAATGTTCAGCTTTTATAAGACTGACTTGGAGTTCTTGAACGGATATAGTAGTGTTAGATATCGATCTGATGAAGGTAGACTTTCATTTGGTGGCAAAGTGATTGCATCAGTGGGTTGGATTAAAATTGTACCTTTTGTGTTTTTCGAGTCCGTTTTCGGCAACGTTGTGAGTTGCTTAAAACTCTTTTCAAGTCATCTTGAGGCTTTTTTTGCTGTTTATGCATTCTTGGGAGGAATCTGCAATAATGAAACCGTGTTGTGGGTGTTTACACTTCCTTCGGATAAGTCTATTGATTTCGTCCTGCATTTATTTTATGTCCCTGTTGGAATAGAAAACTCTCTACAATTCAGTGATCATTTTCTCAAACTAAAAGTCACCAGTAGCTGAGGCTAAAATAGTCTTAAGTGTCTAAACGGCTATATCTCTCTCAAGCTTATATTCAAGTGGTAAGAAACCACCATTTTGAAATTTCTAGTCAATGTTTTTCTCACGCTGTTACCAAATTCTTTCAGTTCTTTTATAAGAACTAGAAATTTCACAAGCATTTAGGTGGGAAGGAATCTCTTCGAGTGAAGTGTATGATTTGTGATCAGTATCAGGATAGACTCCGATTTGAGTCTACTTGAAAAGATCCCAGGACCATGTATCTCAAAATTCTGCTCAAAAGTTCACCCCGCTGTTATTTTCATCGTGAATAGGCTCTATCTTTCTCATATACTAGGTCAAATGTTCAACAAATATCAAGGAATTTGGCTTGCCATACAGCCTTCTGCAGAGTCCTTTGCTTGTCAGTGCTGTAGATGGAATTTTGTCATCAGTCACTTAAGCAGCCAGATTCTGCTGGATGAGGGATGAATACTGTCTTCATGGTAGTTATGACAGCCGATGCCAATATTTCATCTGGAATGAGAAGAAAATGCTTTTGGAATGTGGGTATGCCATTTCACACCAAAAACGAAAAATGGCCTAATTGCAGGGCCTTCCTGATTTTCATTAATTGGTCATCCTAATTTTCATTAATTGGTCATCCTAATTTTCACTAATCCGATTATTCTGATTTTCTTCTATTTTTAGTATCCTGATTTTTCAGATTTCCACAATTCTAATTATTTTGATTTCCAGTATTTTATTCTCCTGATATTCGGAAATATTTTCTCTGATTTTCTTAATTTTATTCTTCCGAGTTTTCTGATTTATCTAATTTTCCTGATACACCCTAATCACCCAATTTTCCTAATTTCCCTACTCATCTAATTTTCTTGATTTTCAATAATTTGATTCTTCTGAATTTTCAATAATTCGAGTCTCTTGATTTTCACTAATTTGATTTTCCTGATTGACTTTATTTTCCTTTTTTTCACTAATTTCATTATCTGATTTTTAGGATAACAAAATCAGCGATGATCAAATCAGAATAATCAAAATCTTGATTTTTCTAATATATCTAATTTTTAAAATTAAATTTTTCTTGATTTTTTGAATTCATTTAATTTTCCTAATTCTTCAGTAATTTTATTCTTCTGAATTTTCAATAATTTTATATTCCTAACTTTTCAGATTCACTTGTTTTTCCTTCTTTTCACTGATTTGATTATCGTGTTTTTAGGAAAACCAAATCAACATTAATAAAATCGGGATAATCAGAATCCTTATTTTCAGGATAAATAACTTATTCTGCTGATTTTTCTAATTTTTAAATTTTTTTTAATTTATCTAATTTTTTTGATTTTTCGAATTCATCTAATTTTTCTGATTTTTAAGTAATTTGATTCTCCTGATTTTCCTTATTTTCACTGATTTAATTACTGTGATTTTTAGGGCAACAAAATCAGCGATAATCAAATCAGGATGATCAAAATCGTAATTTTCAGGATAATCAATTTTATTTTCCTGATTTTTCTAATTTATTTAATTTTTTTAGTTTTTATAATTTATTTAATTTTCTTGATTTTTCGAATTCATCTAATTTTCCGAATTTTTCAGTAATTTGATTATTCTGAAATTTTCAGTAATTTTATTGTTCAGAATTTTCAATAATTTGTTCCTAATTTTTCATATTCACCTGATTTTCCTTATTTTCACTGATTTCATTAACCTGTTTTCCAGCATAACCAAATCAGCAATAATCAAATCAGGATAATCAAAATCCTGATTTTCAGAATAAACAATTTATTCTCTTGATTTTTCTAATTTAATTATCTAATTTCTAATTTTTTTAATTTTTGTAATTTGTCTCATTTTCTTTATTTTTCGAATTCATCTAATTTTTCTTATTTTGAAGTAATTTGATTCTCCTGATTTTCACTGACTTCATTATCCTTCTTTTTAGTAATTTTAATCTGGTTTTGCGATTTTCAATAATTCTATTCTTCTCCTGATTTTTCTTTACTATACTTAAAGGTTTTAAAAGTTATTAATAAGTAACTTTACTATCTTGATTTTCCTGATTTTCAAAAATTGGATCCTCCTGACTTCACTGATTTTGAAATTTTAATTCATCTCGATTTCTCTAATTTAATTCTGCTGATTTTCACTCTAATTTTAAAGGAAAAACGGTTTTCCTTTTTTAAATTTAAATTTCACTTTAATGTAACTGCTTAAATATTAAATAACCCACAAATAGATAGAAAAATTAAAAGAGAAGATTGGATGCTGCGTAAATTGTGTTATCTCAACCAGGCTGTATTGTCTGGTTAAAGAAAACGGTTTTGTACTTGAAGCAGCTCGAGCCACCAAATAAGAATTCTGTTCTGTTGGAAAGGGGGTGGGGGGGATTGTATTAGTGATAAGCAAACACCTCGAAGCGATGGCGCATGCTGATATTCGGATCAAGAAGCCGATGCATCTCCCAGTTGTGTACATGGCGCATAAAATTTCGATAAGCGCCTTTGGGAGGTATCACGCACAAATAAAAATGGGATGTAGAAATGTCTCTCCAAAATCGGACGATATTACTGCTATCGATTCTCTACTGTACCCGCGGTGGAAGGCTGGAAGTAAAGTTACCATTCTAAGGAGAAAAATTGATTCTTTCTGGTGGAGTTGAACGAAATTATCCAAAATATCTTTCTCGTCTGCTGGTTTCTTTGAGTCTGAGCACGAAGCGTAATTAGACTTTCTTAAAACTATCTGTCACGGACGCAGAGTGCATCTTGCGTCTTTGCTTCATTAACGTGGAACAAAGAAGGTAAAGAGATCTGTCCAGAGCGAGTCCAATGAGATTATTTGTAATTTAGCGTTCCAGATATGGACCCTCCACCTTAAGATATTAAAACCGAATTTAATTTGTTTTTCGTGGAAACAAATCAAAATTCCAAGATGGGAGAATGGGTTTGCAATTATTGTATTAAAAGTCGCGGTAAGTGAATTTGGGGTGTCCAATTGTGTGCAGGATCAGGAAGTTTAAAATAGTTCCCTTTAATATTCTCGATTACGTATGCGGAAATCGTCTGCCACGATGAACCGCGTTCGCAGATCATCATTTAATAAATTTTGGAATTTCGCTTTCTGCAATTTGAGATCTATTCTGTTCTTTGAATGGCAGGGACGTTCTCATAAAGAAATGCGTTTTGCCCGCCCCTACAACATATTTAATTTAAATAAACGTCATATCAAAAGTTAGAGAGGGATATTGAAAAGTTTTCTAATCACAAAATGTTGACTCTCGACTGGACGTCTCCAATCGAAGCCAGTGGGCTCCCAAAGTTATTGGCTAATCCAGGAGCAGTGGAGCCTCTTTAGTTCGTTTTCCAATACATCGCAACAACCATTACAAGCAACGAACAGGGACAGAATACAGTAATGGTCACAACTGATCAACTGCTTATAATTCCGAACGTCGTTCGCTTTCCTTTTAGAATTCTAGGATGGTTTCTCCGATATAACTTGGACCTTGCTGAAAGGGCGGGGCGTACAGTCGAGTTCTTCTACAGTACCAAGATAAATGAGTGAAATAAAACTAGTCTCCCCAGTGCGTGGACGCCATCGGCCTTTCTATTTGAATTACTGAAAAATTTATTACTGCGCGTTTCTTCTTACAAAGTCCAGCAATCTGAAGGAATTCTTTATTAGTTCCAGCTGTT
The DNA here is from genome assembly GCF_048544385.1 of Mastigoproctus giganteus. Classification (NCBI taxonomy): domain Eukaryota; kingdom Metazoa; phylum Arthropoda; class Arachnida; order Uropygi; family Thelyphonidae; genus Mastigoproctus; species Mastigoproctus giganteus. The sequence continues at coordinate 5,676,323 of NC_143582.1, forward strand.
TTTATTTCTGCTCTTTAATACCGGGTTCGTTGGTTATTGAAATTAAATTTTGTTAACTAGAAGAGAAATTTCAGATGTCTACGGCTCAAGTGGTTGGAATGTATTTTGTTAAGAGGATTCAGATAACATAACAACGTGTTTACTGTAGTCTTCTCTTTCTATTAAAAGCCTGATTTGTATCTGTGATGGGAGATCACGTGACTGGTATCCCCCTTACCATTGTGCTCGATCGTGCTGGTACCACATACGTATCATTACCGATATATTCTATTAACATAACAAAAACTAAAACAACATGGAACGTATAGATTGTAGAAGAACATAACTTCCATTATGTTCACTCGGGGTAGAACATAATGGAAGTAATAAATAGGGTGCTAAAATCAACCCTAATTGCGCCCCTTTATTTTCTAAAGATTTATACCCCATTGATATAGGCCCTTTGCTTTCTGTCTTCCGAAGCTGATCCCAAAGGTTAAACGCGCGATCCTAAAAACCTACCATCTATTTCTGTTAGATGCTAATTACTTGAGTCTTGGAAACTATTTATTGAGTTTGTGAACCATATTTTTAGCCATAGAACCCCAGCATCTAAATACATTGAGTTTCTTTGAATTAGCAACACCTATCTGTTACCTCGTGGGGGTGGGCACTTTTTGCTCTTAATACAGCCCATACGCGTCTTGGTATGGATTCCATGTATGTTGCACGGTATCCTGTAGTAGAGATATCTATTAGTCGCGCAATCTGTCTAGTAATGACCACGCATTGTGATGTGGATGGTCGCACTACCGAATGTCCTTTTCCAGTAGGTCCCAAACATGCTCAATTGGATGGAAATCTGCTGAGTTGGGCGGCCATGGGAGGAGGGAGAATTCATAGCCATGCTCTTGAAACGTAACAACCTGTCAGGCTTTGTGGCATGGCGCATTGTCTTGTTAATAGACGCCCGAGTTGTTTGATGCCCTCGTGAGTAGCGCAGTTGGTAGAATCGCCATCCTCCCCACACCTGGTGGAAAAGACCTGAGTTCGATTTCTGTCGATGAGTAAGGAATATTTATGGGCTTTTCGCAACGTGGTTTAATTAGTCGGTGTCAGGCAAGGGTACTATGGTTTTTACTCCCGGAAATTCTGGTTTTTCATCAAGCAAACAGAACTCGACCCGAGTTTCCGGAAGAAAAAAACCATACTACCTTCGCCTGACACCGACTAACTCAACGACGTTGCGAAAAATCCCATAAAATCCCTCACTCATCGACCTCAGATCTTTTCCACCAGGTGTGGGGGGGACGGCGATTCTGAAGAAACTTGAGTCCATCTGGATGCACTATTGTGCATCCAAGCAACTGGAGGTAGTGGTGTTACGTTGGGCGACTGTTGTGGTGGCACGCCTTGGGTTTTCTGATCACCCTTTATCAGTAGCCAGATGGAATGCCTATTTTCCATCGTTGCCGACCATGTACACCCCTTAATGGTGACAGTGCATTCAGACAACTTAGAGGGTTTGGATTTATTTTTCTAATGCTCCTAAAAATAGACCTTAACCCCTTAAGTTATTTGGATACACTGTCACCATTAAAGGATGTATATGGTCGGCAACGATAGAAAATTGGCATTCCATCTAGCCACTGATAAAGGGTGATCAGAGAACCCAAGGCATGCCACCA
>NC_143582.1:11983823-12028784 GCF_048544385.1 Mastigoproctus giganteus
GACGACATTGAAATTATGAGTTATATAGCAATAAGTACTATCTTATTATTATTTTTTTTTTTTTTTCGTTTTTTTCATAGTCCAATCACCATATGTAGTTTATACTCTATGCTATTAAATTCTAAAGATTAATCATTCCATAGAAAAATTCTACATCAACCCGTCGTCTCTTTGTGTTCAATCAATTGCATTTAAAACTGAAGAATCCTGTATTTAAGACAAAATCTGTATTTTTGACCCTCGTAAAAGGATCCAAGTTATTCGAAATAAAATCTGAATTGTCTTAACTGAGCTGACCTCTTTGTTGCTGATTTCTATTGCAGTTTCATTATACATCTTAATTATCTGCATAATTAGTAAAGAAACCGATAATTATAAATTTTTAAGGACCCCTTCCTTTTTACGGTGGGAATCCTGTTACTAATTATAGGAACACTTTCTAGATTTTTACTCCCATCTGCTCAGTTATTTCGCGTCAGGCAGAGATAGCTCAGATAATCGAATCTTGATTATCTGAATTATTCATAACTTAGCTGTCAGGCGTAAGTATCATAACGGAATCTGGTCAGTGTATCAAAGAATATAACATCATAGCCAGAAATGGCAACTTACAAAGCCCTCGGTACAAACCCACAAAAATAATTAATAATACCAATTTAACATTGTCAATTGATTCTGAACATAAATCTATCCAAAATAATCGAGTTACACTTTTAATTATTCCTTTTAATTTTACGTTACATACAAAGGATGGATTTCATCAGAATATAATAACGCTTTTCTAAGTTTTTTTTTTTTGCATTAAAAATTCAAGAATACATAGACAAACACATATTGCACTTATTAGTCTACAAAAATATGACTCTTACTTCCAACGGTTCTAAGAGGTTCATCGTTTAGATCAGAAATTCTAAAATACGAATACTGCCGAGTTTCAGGCTAGTTATCAAAAGAGAAAAACAGAAGAAAGTCAGAGGAAAGAGAGTTAGAGGGAGAAAACTAAAGTTAAAGAAAAGGATGGAAAAATAGATGGAGAGATATCCTTTCATGTGCATCATCCAACATGCCGCTAGTGGAAGCTGTAGAGATGCTGCCATTATGTGTTGTAAGACGAGAAGCTTTTCTCACTATTTTCCCTCCGCATCTTCCTCTTTCTTCTCCTTTGGTCCTTCTTGATTCCCGCCATAGTGCAGCATCCGCATCCCACTGCTTTACGCCTTTTAACAGCGTAGGTTCGTCTTTATTTCTCCAATCGTTATGGCGGCTTTAAAGTGCGACTTCCCTCTCCGCCACCTCCGGCGGTCAGGGTGGAAAGTTAAACCAACATCCCCGAGCTTTGAATGAAGAGCGCTCCGTCGTTAGGCTGTCTCATGAATTTTTCATGATGCAAGACGACGGAGGCATTTCGGTCGTCTGGAACCGTGTCAACAGCTTGCCAGCGTGTGAAACCTAACGCCACCCCTGATTGACTTCATCAGCAGAGAGAGGATGGTGGTGGACGGCAACAAATAGGTCTCCAGGAGATGGAGGAACAGAATAAAGAACACTACTGCACACTGTTGTAATAGATCTGGAGGAGTAGACAACACAAGAAGTCAAAAGCAAAATTTGCGCAGTATTTATGTGTTGCAGTATCTACGCACTTAATCATGTCCTGCAATATCTGTCGCTTAATCAACAGAAAGCAGTTACAATCACGAAAGAACATAACGTTTGTAGATATAAGCATGCCACACGGTATCAGATAATTTAATCAAGGACTACGTTGGTGAACACCGATTTAACGATAATGTTGAACAGTTGCAGAGTACTTCTTAGTATCCACACGATCCTCTTAATTCATAACACACCCCAATAGCTGTGTACAAAGAATGCAAGCGATTTTGCAGGAATTATACAGACACTTCATGTCCTTAGCTGCCTCTGCACTATATCTGAAACTAACGAGATCGAAAACCACAGCTAATAGCATTTTAGAATGCGTTCTTGGATGATAAGAAGAAGGGAGTTTAACACACGAATTTCATTTTGTAAACCAGACTTTCATTCCCATAAAAATTTCAAAAGTTTAATTACACCAAACCGGGTTGTGCCTTTTTTGTTTGTTTCATTCGTCGATAAAATACCTCTAAGTCGCTTCTATTACTTTCAAATTTAACCCCTTTTCATTTTTCACTTTTTGTGTATTTTAATTTTGGAGAATTTCTGTAGTATTCATTTTATGACACTCTTAGCAGAGCAAATAAGTGGCGTACAATATTCAAAAATTTTTTATAGGAGAGGTAATTTTTGATGCTCAAAGCACCATCTGTTATGGTACTGGTCCAATCCATTTAAACCATAGAATAGTTAATGAAAACTATTGAATTCGAATACAAAATATATCATATTATATGTTATATCTGATTCATATTTAACAACTATTTAGTTAATTACACTAATGGTCTTTTATTATCTTCTTTGATGCTGCACGAATACCTACGATCATGCCTCTCGTGAGGTCGCTGACGCCGCCTCCTTCAATACTAATAAAGACATTGCTTTAATGATTCCATCACAGCAATGATGCTTTTAGTATACTGTATTGATGTGTTTATCAACATTTTCCTGCTTTCTTTAAACATTTTGTGCCAGCCAAAACCCCTTGCACTTCTGAGTATTTCATCTTCCAAAAGCTTCTTTTAATGTGGAAGATATTCAAACCGTTTTGGATATCTTCAAAAGATCTTCCGCAATCTTAAGACATCAGAATCTTACACATCTTCCACAATCTTCAAAGATCAGAATCAGGAATGAGGGTACCCTTGCCATAACATTTCCTGGATATACCGGTGTTTTAGGCCTACGTATAATGCATTGATTGCATAAGAAACAATAACTGAATTGTATATCGGTCAGAGCAATACCCCCCCCCCCCACTAAAATTTGGCTACACATGAAGGATTTAAATGTTGCGCCATTGAGGTTAAAAATAATTGTCCTGTGGAATTGATATATTTTCAGATTTATTCATTAAGAAAGTGTTTCAGTCTTCTTTATAATCTGGCGCCTTTTCTTCTATATTTCAAGAAACTTTTGATCTTGTAAAATTAAGAGGGGGTACAGCTTTCAACTTTAGTGGTACTTTGAAGACAAGATTTGGCAAGAATCAGTGGATTTACAGAATCTGAATCAGAGACGTGTTCTGCAGGTTCAATGCTCACTTGAAGAGAGGATTTGGCAAGAATCAATGATTCCCAGAATCACAGATGTGAACAGAGCCGAATTTAGTGTTTCCTGCGCTTAACAGTGAAATGTATCACTAAATTAGTTCTACAATAAATTAAATTTTCACAAAATTCATACGTGGACTTAATGGTTTACCCATCAACAACATACCAGTATTTCCCATAAAGTCAATCAGAGCTGATAATGACTGACAGACTAAATCTAGTACTGCAATTTGCTGTATATGAAGCTTATTATGAAGAAGTGATCACATTTGCATCAAAGGGCATCTGGATTGGTTTGAAATATGATCACAGCAACCTAAACCTTGGTTGACACTGAGAGAGTGGTTGTTCTGGGTTTTTAGGTGCATCAGCAACTTAGGCCATATTGCGCAGTATATAATATGTCTGTAAATTGCGTGTTTTGTGTAGTCGATTGGCTATTTGTTGGACGAAAAACCACAGTTTCCGGGAGAAAAAAATGCCACCCTCGCCTGACACCAACTAGCTCAGCCACGTTGTGAAAAAGACCCATAAAAATTCTTCACATCATTAACGGGATTCGAACTCACGTCTTTTACACTCATGTGGGAGGACGGTGATTATATCAACTGTGATGTTATGTTAGTTTGTTATTTGGTTTTTAGGAGCATTAGCAACTAAGGCCATATTGCTCCGGGAGATGTGGTGGTCATTTCCTGACCTTTCCGCATCTTCCGTATTTGGTGGTGACGGGCTCGAACCCCGGTCTAATCAAGAAGCGTGTGCTACGCACCGCTGCTCCTTCCCACCTGGCTACGGAGGCGCCCATCAACTGTGATATCCGCGAGGGCATACTGAGAGAGATAAAATGAATTGTGGATTTTTCTTGATGTGCTAAAAATGTAAATAAGAAACGAATAACCAAAATACATAAAAGAAACAAACAAAGAGAAACAGCCAAAGAGAGAGAGAGAGAGAGAGAGAGAGAGAGAGAGAGAGAGAAATATATAAAGAAATTACTGATAGAAAAAGGGTCGAAACAGAGAGACCATCACCAATAATTATAAAAATAAATAAAAGTAAAGATATAGAAAAAGACAGATAGTATATGAAGGATTAACATGACACATGAAACAGAAAGAACAGAGAATGACACAATAAAAATGGACAGAGTGGCAGAAAAAACGACAGAAAGAAAAAAAATATTGAACGATACATAATTATAGCAAAAATATAAAAAGGGATACAGGAAAATTCAGAAAGAACAGAAGTGGGACAAAAGATTGGCGTTTCTCCAGAGGCCAGTGTTGTCCCATCCCGCTGTTAATCACACTACAGACATTTACGTCACAAAGGGCTGCACTCACACACACACGCGCGCGCGCGCGTGACGTTTAGAGGGCGTGATACGATTCGGTCTTCTTTCTTCCCCCCCCCCTTCCCACCACTTTTCGGCGTTTGTCGTAGCGCGTTAATCCTGTCCTCCGTAGGCGCTGAAGCTTGCCATATCGTAGTGACAGTCCACTCTCATCCGAGCTTAGAGGCGTTTTATCGGCAGCCGCCATTTCTGGTCGTCTGTGTCCAGTGGAGCGTCTCGGTCTAGCGGGGTGTTTCTCGTCTGTCTGTCCACACAAACCACCGGACGACAGCCCTAGCGTGTCATCCAGTTGTCCCCTAGCAGCAACCCTCGTCCTCGCTAATCCCGAGGGACACAGAGGAAGGCTTAGATGCCTGTAAAACATATTCGGTCATGACGTAACAAGCACACGCGACAAATCTACCCGGATCCTCTCGCTCTCCTCTTCTCTTAATGCCAACAAGATGTACAGCTTTCGGCAACGGGATGCAGTGTCAGGTCAGGTTGATGATCCAACGTGTTTGGTTGGTCTGTCACGCTCTGTGAACACAAGATGGACAACGAAGAGATGGGAAGTGATTTGGAAAACACGACTCGCAAGATTCCACAATCAAAGCTCACTGAACAGAGCTTCGATGCTTACTTAGGAAGGGGGAAAATTAAGGGAAAAGTTGGGAGGATATAACGGTGATGATACACATTAGACAAGCCCATCATAACAGGAGAGTTGGTGTCGACACTGCGAAAGATTCTAAATCGGAGAATCGTTAAATTATGTAAACACCTGGGCAGAATGTCGTGCATGCACGTAGACAGATAAATAGACAGATACGTGACAGAAATGAAAATTACAATAAAATTAAAATTCTAAACGTAAAACACCGCAAAAGAGAAAGAAATAGAAACCCGAGAGAGAGAGAGAGAGAGAGAGAGAGAGAGAGAGAGAGAGAGAGAGAGAGAGAGAGAGAGAGAGAGAGAGAGAGAGAGAGATTAATAACCAGATTGGCAGATACCCAATACTCAGATAAATAAAGAGGAATACAAAGAGAAATTTAAGAGAAACAGAAAGAAAAAGATTTAAAAATTCGGAGAGATAAAAGTATTTTTTGTTAATTTTTTATTAACATGGACAGCAAATATATTTATTAACATCGTTAATAAATATTGAAAACGACCCAACATCGAAATAATGCTATGAATGGGTCTCCCTGATGGACCCCACTCATAACATTACTCCAAAAAGAGCAGTGGCCATTAATAATCATTCTCTGTCTCCTACCACTCAACCTCCCATTTATCCATAGCACTACCTTTCCCCTAATGCAATGCTGCTCCAATCTGTACAGCAGTCTTTTTCATATGGAACATTGTCCAAACTTTCATTTAAATCTAAGTACAAGATATCAAAATAATTTTTTGCATCCAGTTCCTTGGTCTAATCAGACAGTCAGAAGGAAGAGGACTTCGTTGTCGAATAGCTCTCTCTCTCTCTCTCCAGTATCCTACATATTCTCAATAGAATTGAGATAAGGTGAATGCGGGGAGCAGGAATGATGGTGGATATCCTTGTCATGTTCTCCGAACTATTCTTAAACGATTCTGGCACGGTGCGCGGTTGCATCGTCATCCATGAAGTGTCCATCACCTACGGGACAAAAATGTAACATTGCAGGGTGCAATAGATCCGATACAAAATTCATGTACTCCCTGTATGATATTCAATCTTCCACCAGGATCAAAGGGCCCAGTCCGTGCCAATAAAACATTCCCCATACCACCTCCAGATGCTTGGGTTGTCTTAAAAGGCATGAAGGGTTCGCTTAATTGAATTCAGATGTTATTTGCTGCCCACTGGATGTCCTGTTTTTCCGTGCAGTCCTGCATAGAGTTCGACCGCGTCGCCTTTGAGATGCAGAAGAACTGCTTGCTTTCCATTCATTAAAAACTTTTGAGATGGATGATTCTGAGAAACCAGTTATGTCTTTCGTTTCTTGAGTCATGGCTCCTGCTAAACGTGCACCCACGATAAGACCTTTTTCGAAGTCTGATAGATCACGCGTTTTCCCCATTCTGGTTTCAGATTACTGCAGTCGAACAGCCTGTGTAGTCTTCATACTCAACTCAACGAGGCAACACGTCATCACCCCAAATCACAGTGTTCTTTGCATCTATTCGCATTTCTTCTGCCTGTGACTGACTTAATACAAAAGTTCGTGTTTTTTTGGCCTTTATATGTATAATGCGTGATCCATAGAGTTTGCATGATTAAGAGAACAGGACTTTATGACGTCTTAACTGCTTGCGAAATCAACTGGAGTTTCCTTGTGGAGGTGGAATTCGAATAGGATAGTTATGTGGTTTTTTGTGTAGACTCCATATGAGGTATTGTTTTTTGCACATTCTATAGGAGACACGTCGTCCTAACACAAACAAGAAGCATGTGATGCTTCATTTGTAGGTTAGGTATAAGTTGTGAATGTTGCCATGGCATCAACCAAGAGAAAGTTGCATGTGGCGTGTGTGAGTTGTCTGTTCTTGGCTGTGTCCAACGCGTGTGTAATGACATGGTATTAACAGAGTCAGCTAGGTAGATGTGTTTCAAAGTTCGTAGTGCAGCACAAAACAGACAAGAAATTAAAGATGAGTAGACAACAACCTTCTAATTCCAGTTTCACTACTTGCGTAATGAAACTGGAATTGGAAGGTTGTTGTGGCATAATCTCCACAGGATGTCCGTATTAGATTTAGCACATTTCTTCCGGTAGTAGAGAAGGATTCGGTGAAAGGTGGATTTTTACATGTTAAGAATAGGGCATCACTTGATTAAATGATGGTGCTGCAATCACAGCTTCTTGGCTTGGCACGATGAAGTTGTATATCATTTTATAGGGAGGAGGCAGCAAGAGAACTGCAGCTTCTGGAGATATGAATTCAAAGATCGGTACAACTGAGTTTTTGGTGATTTTTTCAATTTCAGGTGCTGTTATGATACCTTTTTTGTTTAATGTGTGATGGTTGTTTCAGTTTTACTTTCCGCTTCCAAGGTTTTCATCGTAATGATTTCCAGTCTAGTTGTGGTGGCAGAAAATCCTTATTTATTCCTGCCAACCCAATTTTGGAAAGAACAAATAAGGCACAGTTGATATTTTCATCTTCTTGTTGTAAGATATGGACTCTGAGAGTACAATCAAAACTGATGATCCACCAAATGCATTTTGACATTCTAGACGCTTTCAAAGTCGTAGAACATCTTTGAAGAAAGCAGGTAGTCGGAATGGAAATGTCCGTATGTCGATTCGTAAGATCATAGATAGGCCTGTTCCCCTGGTAGTACTGCAGGTAGGTAACCTAGGTAGGATGAGGTTTGTTGTGTACAAATCGCATTCCACCTTCCAGGTCCCACTTTTGATTCAGCTGAATCAAATTTCAAAATCTTTGATCATTCTGCGAGGCACCCAGATCATTTGCTTGCAACTTCACGCCGGTGAGAAAGGGAGGATTTTAGCATATCCTCCCTTTTCAAGCTTTAAACTACTATGAAGGTGGCCACAGGTCTGAATCATAACGCACCCAAGCAGGAGTCGAGGTATGACATCCATACAACACAGCGTAATGGCTAATACACTATGTGTCACCAGACAATTATACCACTTATCTCATCACCCGGTGAAATACCACCACTTTGCTTAATAGAGGCTTGAATTAGCAAAAATCCAAAATTTTTAAAAGAGTAATCTCAAGGCGGCCGCTAGGCAGTCGATTGGACCGAACCCATCGATGACTCTCCAGCAAGTATAACAGCAGTTAGTGCATAATCTTGCTGCCTCTATCTTGATAGCTGTGACTGGTGGAAGTCAGAGTAGTGGGTATGCGGGAGAGGCACCGCAAAGGCCATTTATGTTAACGAATTGAGTACATCTTGTTGTGCGAACACAATAAAAAAAAAATACAAATCGTCAAGTCGTACAAATTCCCACAACTTTTGCCCCATGCTCAATAGTACACTATTAATGTGAAACTAATGGAACAAAATTATCTACGTAAAGATCCAAAACCTCCAAAACATAAACTTGGAACGGAAGACTAAATATATGAGATCTCACTGCAATCTCAATTGTATCTATTTCCATCTATAATGTGTTGTGCTCTACTTGTTTTCAGAAAGAATTTCAATTATTGGTTACTTCAACCGCTATGCATCTCATTTATTCTAATTATTCATCTCTGATTCCTTCCACTTTAAAAGTGGTACTGGTAGATATGTTGTCCGCGCTCTGATATTCCTTGTCAAAGACTTTTGTCAAATTCCTTGTTAATGGGGAGATTCCAGACCCAATCTGGAATCTCCCCATTCCTTGATGTTCAAAATATCTTTACCTCATTCTGTCAAATTTATTTACTGCCTCTATCAATGTCCCAATTCTTTATATCACTCGGAATTTTTTGACTTTCTTTTTTTTTTTTTGAAACTTGATTATCTCCATTCTAACTTTCCAAACAGTGTGGTAATTTCTCTTGGTGATTTTAAGATCCACAACTCAAACTGGCTTCATTTCTCAGGTTGCAATGATCCAGCTGGCAGGCGTGCTGAGGGCTTTTGCAATTACCAATGACTTCTGGCAACTTGATCATTTATCTTCCAAAATGCCAGCCAATTTTCAACACACATCTAAAAATGTCGTGATTTGATTTTTTCCTCAGAAATGACCCTTTAAAAATACAGATCACAATTTTTAAATCTTCCGATCCAATTATTTCTCATTCAATTCTAACTGTCTTCCTTTGTCTAGAAGCCATGGTTTACCAATAAATGTTGCTTAACCTGGTCAAGATAAGAATATAGCAATTGGCTTGTATCCAAATCTCCAGTTCCATTTTCTGTCACAACGAAGGTCACAACAGTGATAAACACGTTATTAAGAAATATATACTCGATTTAGGAATTTCGCTAAAGTAATCGAGCCGTGTGACCTCTTGCCTGTATTGTGTCCACGCGAGTAGCACCCTGAATACAATAATCTTCCTACCATCATCTAGAAAAGGCTTCAGTTCGAATTCTGTTAATGATGCGAAGAATTTTTGTGGACTTTTTTTTTTCAAAATGTGTCTGAGTTAGCCGGTCTCAGGAGAAAGTTGGATTTTTTTATGCTGGATACTTGGTTTTTTTGTCCAGAAAACAGCAGACCAATAGAAAAATACCCGCAATTGCAGACACGATATACTGACTACTCGTAGTCTTAGTTTCTTTGGAGCTTAGCACACACCTAAACTAATCCAGTCTAACCTGTATGGTGACAAGTTATTGCAAGAATACAGCTCGAAGATTTTAACTCACCTACCTGGTTACAAGTAAATCTAAGTCTCACGGATTTTTATTTGTTTACAAAATTAAGGAGACGAGATTTTCCATCTTAAATGAACTAAAAGTAGTTGCTCGAATACTCACTATGAAAGGACCCTTGATGGGATTAACCATCTAATCAAAAAATGGCAAACTATTATTGACACGAGGATTATATTGAATGTTTATAATCATATTTCCTCCGGTTTTAATCATAAACTGTGTCGTTTATGAACACCTGTGCAGAACCCCTCGTAGAAAAATTCAGATCTACAGAGAGAGAGAAAGCACACAACAGTAGCACTGAACAAGAACTACTTGAAAGAAGAGCATTCGCTTATTGGTCCCGACCTAAAAGTAAATGGGAAACCCTTTCCTAGCTGATCCATCCCTATTGTTAGGATAACGGCAGGAGATTGGAACATAAGACACCTGGTGTTTTATCTATTGTTTTATCAGCAGAAAGGCAAAAAAAAAAAAAAAAGAGACCAGGTCTGTAGATTCGGGAACTTTATATACAATTAACGCAGTTGTGGAGGGAAAAATGCTAAATCATGTACTTAAAATCTAGCCCGAACAGACTAATGAGATGTACTTGCAAATGACTCGGAGAGCAGCCAAAGTCACGTGCTATGGGGTGTCTGTCTTGGCATACAAATTAGAAGCGTTTATTAAAAGTCGCGGCTGGGGAGAAAGAGAGAGCGAGAGAGAGAGATCGCTTCCTTAGCTGTTCTCTTATTGTACGTGAAGGTAAATTGGCAATGAACTCTACAGAATACAAATGGTTAGACTGGGGTTTCTTTATTATTTTTAATCGCGTTTTTTTTTTTTTTTTTTTTTCCTTCTCGCTATTTGAGTTTCTAGACACATCGAATACCAAGGGATGTGACTTGCAAGGTGAGCCAGGACACTGTGTACTTCGATGTACAATTTCCTGAGTTGAAAACAGGCCTTATATGATTGTAACATTCGGTTTCTCTGAGGGTTGTATGCAATGTTTTTCTACAATGAGTTAAGAAGAGTAAACTGGAAATTATCGAGTGGCGATCAGAGCTTACTTGTTGGTTACACAGGAGACCGGATAACCTGATCTCCTGGTAATCTAATCTAATGGTAATCTCCATTATTATAATCCACGAGAAAAGTTTTGTATTCCTAAAATCTTACTGTGATGAAGGACACATTGAAGTGAATGAGGTATGATGGGCAGTATGACGTAATATATTTGCAAAAAATATTGCGACATTGATATAGGAGATCAAGAAATATTCGATGGAAATTTAAAATGAAACTAATAATGCACTGATAAGTATTATTAGGAGCGTTAGCATATATGCGTGCAGTGCCAAGTTCTTCACCATTTTTGTCTGTCCGTCCGCATGTAATAAGTCGACTCCCAGTGAATGAAATTTCATATTCGATTCTTTTAGAGAGATTTGTCCAGCCATCCTAAATTTTATTTAAATCGGATCAATAGAAATCCGGCAATTATTTCGTTTTTGCATAGATTATCCCTCAGTTTTAATAGTTTTTATTAGTGGCTCTCGGAACTTTGGAGCAATAATTTGGGTTGGTCATTCGGTTGCTCACAGGAGGTGTGACCAGTTCTCAACTAGTTGTCTGCTTACCCATCTGCGAAAAGTAAGTCAGCAGGTGGTGTAGAGTTTTTCAGTAAGATTGTCCGGTTTTTTAATTCCACAAATGAACATATACGCCTGTGTGTTGTTTCTGTAGAAGTGCTTCTACAGATATACTCGCAGACATCTTTCTCCCTTTATTGGAGCATACTTATATTGGTCTGTTAGACAGTTAAATAATAAATAAGTCTGCAGAGCACGGTGTGCGGGTCTCAACACTCACAAGATCACTAACATAATACCTATCATCGTAAAACGGATCCCACAAGGCCAAGTTAACTACAGGCCAGCGTAGAAACACTAAAACACCGCAGAGCTACAGTAATATTCATCCGCTTTTAGGGGTGTTTGAAACAATGCGTAAGAACACAATAGCTTACCTTTGTACATTCGTCCCGATCTCTGTAAGCATAAAACAGAGTCCCTCTGGTTGAATAGATTTCTTTCTGAAATTTGGCATTTGTTTTCATGTTCTTAATAAAATGATGTACTTGAAATACAAATAAGTAGCTTTGATTACTGAATAAAATGATCTCAAAAATATTTTTTTAATTAATTTTGGTATGAACTTTCCGGTAGAGCTGATCGGTTGTTAAAATTTTATAAAAAAGGAGTTATCAAGTTTATATTCTTCAGACTTTGGGTATGTTGTTTACGATACAGAGATGTTTTAAGATACTTGCTTTAAGTATTATAAAATTACTATTCACAATAATTAATAATTCAAGAACAAAAAGCAACCGGAAATTCGTTTCTGCGCATCCGCAATATTTATTGTCCATTCATTGCTATAGTTATCACACGCCAAAAACATAATATCCAGTGCTTCAGCCACGATATACGGTATTTTTATTGTTCTGATTTTAATGAAATTTAATGTTGCTCGACAACTTTTTCTAAAAGAGTCAAATATAAAAATGAGCAAAAGCTATACAAAACTTAATGATCGTTTGACCAAACGATCACAGGATTTATCGTTTGGCTATACGCCTACAAATGAGCAAAAACTATTTATGTTCCCAGTGATCGTTTGGCCAGAGGGTGGAACCTCGTAATGTACGATACCAGCATAGACACAGCAAAATCGCCCTTGTGGGTTGCACAGTTGGAATTTTATGGGCTTTTTCACAACGTGGCTGAGTTAGTCGGTCTCAGGCGAGGGTAGCATGTTTTTTTTTCTCCCGGAAACTCGGGTTTTCGTCCCGCAAACGAAAAATCGACCATAGAACACACGCAATTTGTAGACAGCATATATGGAGCAATATGGCGTTAGTCGCTAATGCTCCTAAAACCCGATAATAGAACAACACCACAGCCAAATCTTTTGTTGGTGAAGTGTGCGGCATAAGTAGGTTCACAGGATATAACCAATAATATGATAGCTTAGTATCTGCTGGGATGAGTCATTTTACATCTCACTTGAAAAACCGGTCCAAAAGTAGCTCATTATTGTGAGTCACAGTAATGGAGTTTGTCGTCAGCTACTAGTTTATGTGGAATCCATCTGCTTGAACACCTTTGTAAAGATCACCTAATACAATTCTGTTGCATTTTCACAAATATATGTGTTTCTCTGATATACTGCGCATATATGGTACAAGAATTTATTGTACCAAATACAGCAACGCATGCGTATTAGGCTCTTCAATCGTAATCTCTTCTCGGTATGCAAGGAACGAAAACTATTCACATGTTTCAATTAAAACTCCGACCTTCTTTCAGGTATGATTTTTCTTTTTTCCAGTAATTAATGGAGTTCACACGTTGGTAGAATATTACAGTGTTGAAAGGAACTTGTAATTTCCTGCTGGTGGTAGAGAAAAACACACAGTCTTTTGGTACCACACCCTCCTGGACATTATTTCCTTTCATGTTCGACCTTAAAAGTAATTGGCGACACTCACGGATAAATATTAAAAACACACACGCACGATGAATGCCGAAATGCGGACATATAATAATCAACCAGACTTACAAGTAGATAAGACATTGATGCTTTTCTTCTTCTCTAATAGTCTTCACTTCTTTCATTTTTCCAAGAGATAGCCTTAAGAAACAATGAATAAGTAGCCAACTTCTGGGGTGATTGGTTCATTGCTTTTCGGACACTGATGGATAATACGGTTCGTGTTCAGCAGACAAAGATGGATATAAGTCTATCTCTATAAAACAGGATGGTTATGCAAGAGCATGTAGTCCGCATAACAGTCGATAGGAGAGAATTTAGTTCTGCAAGAGTTTCCAAAATTATATATTAACGACACTAGAAGTTAACCAGAGTAAACTCTGTGGCACCAAACAAATCTTCATTGTGTCAATCCATTGAGTTCAGGAACTTTTACCAGTCGAGGGAAACACAATCTAAGCAACTAATATGATCATGTCAACCAGGAAATTAGCAGCATGTTTGATGAAGCCAACATCACTTTTATAGAGACAATGGGGTCTTCATCTATAAATGAAACAGATCACGATTGTACTAAACCAGGGGTTGGAAAACATTCCCATGTACCTAATCGTCGAATGAATTAGTCATTTTTCAGCATTAGTCATTTTTTTCTTCCATTTCTTGTGAAGTCAACATCTGCTTAACTTGTAGATCCATAAACATGCCACCCTTTCACTTTTGTATCAGACAATTTTGGAAACATAGATTGTATATATTTGAGGCTGTCGTCTTGTAGAATTCAAAGATTTAACAAATTGTTCGGGCAGTTCCAGCTTGATATAGAGTAGTGAAAGCAAGACTTTGTTTCTTTGAACCAAGGCATTATTGTGTGCGTCAAGCTGCAGCTCAATTCTGGCAGACCATTCTCTTCTCCAGTTGTGCTGATCTACTGCCCTGCTGTCTCAAAGGCAGAGAAAGAAAGAGAACTTAGTGAAACAACCTTGTAAATCCAGAAAGTACCTCATCACCTTGCAGGCCCTCACAGACATCCCATTTATACTGGTTATACTTGATCTATTCACATTTTCATAGTCTGCTTTAAGCTGAACGTGCACAACAGAAATTGCTGGGCGCATATTGCCATTTGGTAGCAACACAACTTTCAACTTTCAAGCTTTTACTTGAAATGTATATGAAAAGACACCACTCTTCTGGATTGTGACTAATACCAATTTCGTCATAAAACAAATCAGTTCAAAGCAATACCACACAAAGATTCTACAACAGTTTTTTTGTGTACGTGGAAGTTTTGCTACTGGGATCCAGTAGATTCAATAATTTTAAACTAGATGTCCGGAGATCCGCAGTGGATTTAGTTATATCCAAGTCACTCACTGAATCATAAATTTTGATGATTAGGCAAATGTAGCGTTTTATTTGAACCAGCTTCTGAGGATAATTCCAATTATCCAGTTCACCAGATTCATCATACATTCTGAAAACCCTTCTCTGGAAGGTATATTGAGAATTGACAGGTGTTTTAAGTGCAGCATCGGAGCAATATGATATGTTGGGATACTACAGGTTTCGACGGGCAGAATTTTTAAACCTTGATATATCCACTACACAGAACTTGCAGTCATCATGGTGATTTATGAGCCCTCTCCATGTTCTAGGTACAGAAAAAGCCATACATTTACGACCACCACGAACCATCTCTTCATTTATTTTTATTTAAACCAGTTTAATTACTGATAATTTAATCTCCTGAACGGTCAACGGTCTAGAAGGATTTTTCATATATTTTACATAACATCAGCTGATGGCCGTAACGTTGACCTGCAACTACCACAGCAGAAATGAGTTCCCAACTTGGCTTGATTAGCAATAAGCATTCCAAGATAGGTCTATACGTACAGAAATACTTTGCGATGCCAACGATGTTATGTTCCACCTGTTTCAGACCAAGACTCGTGTTCGATTCCCGTCGATGACGTGAGGAATTTTTATAGGCTTTTTTCACAACGTGGCGGAGTTCGTATTTTTTTGGCCAGTATGTGTAATATATAAAGGTAATTCTGTTCTCTTCGCCGAACATACCTCAACAAAAAGGTTCAGTTAATATTATGTTAAGGTATGTTCAGTGAAGTGAACAGAGTTACCTTCATATATTACACAGACTGGCCAAAAAAAAAAAAAAAAAAGAACCATTGTATTAAGACAGTCATAAACTTTTGAAAAAGGGCTTATCGTGGGTATACATTTAGCATGAGGCATGATTCAAGAAATGAAAGACGAAAGGCAATAGCATCCATCTCAACTGGTAAGCAGGCGGTTCTTCACATCCCAAAGACAAATGTGGTGGAAAAGCAATATATCAAGAGCGAAGCAGTCGTACTCTAAGGAGGACTGTACTGAAAAAGAGGACATCCTATTTCAACCCGTACCATCATCATACCATGAGCTGGGAATTGAAGAAATTGGGTAGTAGTAGTAGTAGTAGTAGTGGTGGTGGTGGTGGTGGTGGTGGCATGTGATACAAGAAAGCAAGTGTATGAGCTTATGCAGCATCGGCCAAAAAAAAAAAAAAAAAAAAAAATCACACCATTCCCTCCAAATTCCTGTCCAGTTCTTCCTTAAATTTATTTAACCTATCAACTTCCACAACGACAGATGGAAGTTTGTTCCAGCAATTAACCACCCGCTGGCTAAAGGCAAATTTCCGCACATCTATTCTACATCTGTCTTTTCTTAATTTGAATTTATGGCCACTTAGGCTCGTAATCTGAACAAGTGGAAGGATCCCATCAGAATTCAGCGTGCTCAAGCCATTCAAGGCCTTATACACCTCAATCAGATCACCGCGCAGGTGCCTAGTCTCCAGCCACTGCAATTTGCAGAACTTAAGCCTCTCTTGGTAAGAGGATCCCTTCATTCCCCTCACCAATCTTGTTGCCCTTCTCTGTACACGCTCAAGCAAATCTACATCCTTCCTAAAATGAGGCCTACAGACCTGTACGCAGTACTAAAGGTGTGGCCTGACCATTGCCTTATACAGAGGGACAATCACCTCCTTCTCCCTGCTAGCAAAATTCCTATATATCATTGACAAAACCCCATGACCTGCCCTGGTAGCCTGTCTGCATTGCTCAGAAAACTTCATATCTGACTGCACAATTACTCCCAGGTCTTTTTCATTTTCTACCACCTTAAGTGTAGTACCACACAGTTGGTACGTTTCTCTGGGGTTACTTCTACCCATATGCAGTACTTTGCATTTGTCAAGGTTAAACTTCAGTTGCCACTTCTTAGCCCATCTGCCCAAATTATCTAGATCCTGTTGCAGTAGCACACTGCCATTACTGTCATTAACAACCCTGCCAACCTTTGTATCATCTGCAAACTTCGACACTAAGCCCGATATACCTTCATCAATATCATTGATAAATATACAAAACAACAGTGGACCCAACACCGAACCCTGTGGGACTCCACTAATAACATTAGTCCACGAAGAGCAGCACCCATTAATTACCACACTCTGTCTTCTCCCACTCAACCATCCTTTTATCCAATGTAGCAACTTACCCTTAATACCATTCTGCTCCAATTTGTACAATAGTCTTCCATGCGCAACAGTGTCAAAAGCTTTCCTGAAATCCAAGTATATGATATCAAAATTATTTTTTGCATCCAGTTCCTTTGTAACCACATCATAATAACCAATAAAATTTGTCAGACAAGACTTTCCCTTAACAAACCCATGCTGTGTCTGAATTATTGCTGCAGTCTTGTCTAGATGATCCTGCAATGCATCTTTAACCAGTGACTCCATTATTTTGCATAGAACAGAAGTTAAACTAACTGGTCTGTAATTACTCGTGTCACCCTTCGATCCCCCTTTGTGAATTGGGGATACATTTGCACATCTCCAGTCCGTGGAAACCTCCCCTGAGTCCAAGGATGCTCTCATAATTATGGCTAAGGGTTTGCTTAGTTGCTTTGCCGCCTCCTTTAATATAACTGGATAGATCCCATCCACCCCAGGTGCCTTTCTTATGTTTAACTTCAACAATTTCTCCTCCACTTTGCTCAGTTATTACAAAATCATTAAGCATCCTACTACAATTTGATAACCTTCTGCCATTTTCAAACCTTAATAACTCCTAATGTGTGAATGTAGATGCAAAATACTCATTCAGTTTGTTTGCTATCTGAGCAGGATCATCAACAGTCGAACCATCGATATCAAGTGAACCAATCAGATTCAACTCCTTCCTTTTAGAGTTTATATAAGTAAATAAATCCATGCTGTTTTTCTTAGCATCTTTTGCCAAAGATTTCTCGTAATCTGCCTTCGCCTGCCTAACCTCCTTTGTGACCTGATTACAGACTAGCTTATATCTGCCATAGGCTTCTGAGTCGCTTGATAATTTATATGCATCCCATGCATTTTTCTTCTCTATCACGAGTCTCATTAGTTCATTTGATAACCATTTAGGCCTAAACCTTGAACAATATTTCTTAATAGGTATGAAACTTTTATTTGCATCCACGATTAATTCCTTGAATGTTTCCCGCTTAGAATTTACTGTTGGTAACATCGTCAGTTTATCCCACTGTACAGAATTTAAAAACTGTCTGAGACCACTGTACTCACCTTTACGGAAGCAAAAACCCTTTCCTTTACCCCTGATGGTAATTTTATCTTTAAGTAAATCCCACATCAGTACACTGTGATCGCTGCTACCTAGTGGTTCCTTTATCAGCAAATTATTAATACACGAATGATCACTGCCGATAACCAGATCAAGAGTATTACCCTCTCTGGTTGTCTCTCGAACATACTGCTGCAGAAAACAATCATCCAATAAATCAACAAAAGTCTTATTAGTGTGTGAGTGAACAACCCACAAGTTCCAGTCAATATCTGGGAAGTTAAAATCCCCCATTATAAGACATTCTGATTTACTAGCTCACTCTATTTCTCTGTACAATTGTTCATTGTACTCATTCGAGTCATGGGTGTTGGGAGTTGCCTGCCTATTCGTGAGCCACTTGTTTCAGAGAAAAACGGAAATATCCGCTTGCAGTGGTGCCGAGAACGTCGTGATTGGACAGTGGAACAATGGAAGAAAGTCACGTGGTAAGACGAATCACGATACACTTTGTACTGTACTTGCACTGATGGTAGGCAGAGAGCACGGCGAGAACTGCAAGAAGCGATGGACCATGCTTGCTTTGTTAAGACAACCCAAACATCTGTATGTGGTATCATGATATGGGTAATGTTTTGTTGGCACGGACTGGGTGCCTACCACGAAGGTGGACGGTCGAATATCATCGAGGGAGTACCTGAATTTTTTATCAAATCTACTGCACACAGCAATGTTCCACTTTTATCCCGAAGGTTATGGCCACTTTATGGATGATAATGCAACAGCGCATCGTGCCAGAATCGAGCAAGAATGGTTCAGAGAACATGACACGGATTTCCAACATCTTCTCTGGTCTACACATTCACCTCATTCAGTCCTACTGAGAATGTGTGAGATATACAGGAGAGAGAGAGCTATTAGTCAACGAAGTCTTTTCCCCTCAATTTTGTCGCAGCTGGGCGATATTTTGCTGGAAGAATGGTTACAATTAGACCAAAATGCATTAAAACACCGTATAGAAATGAATTAAGGGTTTTTTTTTTTTTTTTTGTCTAGCATTTTTATTAGTTTTTGGCCAGTATTTGTGTTAATTGTCGTTGTTGTAGTAGGGTTTCAGGAGCATCAGCGACTAAGGCCGCATTACTCTGTGCATATTGTCTGTAAATTACGTGTGTTCTAAGGTCGATTTTCTGTTTGTTGGACGAAAAATTCGAGTTTCCGAAAGAAAAAACCATTCTACCTCGCCTGAGGTCGACTAACTCAGCCATGTTATGAAGGCCCATAAAAATTCTTTTTCTGTCATCGACGGGAATCGAACTGAAGTCTTTTTCGCCCGGTGTGGGGGAAATGGCGATCCTACCAACTGTGCTGGCCAAGAGGGCGTTTGTGTTAGTTTGTATTAGTTAGTTAATAAGTAATTAATTGATAAAAATGTAATTAATTATTTTCTATTCACCTCTATTTATCATAAAAATGAAAAAATTAAAATCAAAAGACTGAAGTGGCTAAATCTCTTGCCGTAAGAACATTTTATTTTATATAATTACACTGTAATGTGTTGACGCTTGTAAAAGCTACCAATGCAGCAATGCAATGTAAATCCGGTCACTGTGATAAATTTTCACCACACTGAGCTTTAAGTCTAGTATGTTTTTCCAGGATTTCACCAATGACTAAACTGAACCAATTTATTGATGCTCTGTGGAGAGAGACTAAACATTCCACCCGTTCGAACCGGATTCAAATTGGAATTTTTATGGGCAATTTTTTCAGGCATTTTTTACCATAAAAACGTTTTGAAGACCAGTTCAATTTCAGTGCCATGCTTACCCATTTTAAAATTAAAAAAATATTATAATGAAATGAATTTCGGAAGCTCCCGGTAGCTTATACAAAAGCTAATTTCCTTGCGTGGCTCTACCAGGAAGTAGATTTCCATCCCAGGACCTATTAGTCTGCTTAGAAAACGAAACAAAAGAAAAACGAGCAGGGGGAGTGGGTTTTGCCAGAGCACGTGCAACCAGTGAATGGGAGAAAGAGAACGCTAATGCAACTGTGGTCAGCACGGGAAGCTCAGTCACCACTGACCAGCAGAGGACGTCGGAGCGACTACACCCCAGCCATTATTTGCTATGATTCCCACGATCCAATTTCTTAGCAGACGGAATAAGATTAGAAGCGAATTGACCATTACGGCTGGGCTTAATCCAATTTAGAGTACCATACGACCGTAGTTCTTGGCGGACACGCGCTTAGAAAACTCATTCGATTAGAGCCGATAACCCTCGCTGCCGACTAGTAGACAGGGGAGAACGCAGGCTCGCGAGCGTGAACTAACCCTTCGCCGGTCTTGCCTAAGAGCTCCGTATAGGTACTTAAGTGATTTGGCCACTTTCTCTTCTGTGTTGATACACCTTTCCTCATCTAACGGTCCGCGTAGGACACGGGGACTGTCATCAAGTATAGAAACTATTAAAGGTTGACACAATTATCGGGTATACGGCTTTGCACAAATTAAACAACTTGCGATGTGGAAGCAATTAACCAAAGTAGATGTGATAATAACTTAGCTAGGTAGGCAACTGTAAGATAAAATTATTTTTTGGTACAGTCCTTTTTGCAATATCCAACTTGACGCTACGTCCTTTTTATATTCATACAAATATACACGAAAAATATTGAATTCCAATATCTTTCCGATTGAAAATTCAATGATAAGCATGGTCAGTGCTAGCATACGAAATGTGATCAAAAAGCTTCAATATTATATTAAAATAAATTTGTCACTTACTGGGCATCCTATGCTGTCATTTGCAAAGCAGTCCCCTTGAGACTTTATACATAAGTCTGGCCAATTTGCTACAGTTAAAATCAGTTATGAAGTTCCTGTTTTTAGCTTATCTTCAAGGAGAAGCCCTGGAAATACTATGGATCTGCTGTATAAATCTCAAAGGGGCTACTTCGGAGGGCGGGGGAGTTACAGCATGAAAGTCCTATGCTAATTAATGATTCTAATATCTCTATCAACCGTCCCCTCTTGGCATTGCTAATATTTTTGCCACGCACTTTTTGAAACTTTGTTCTTCCAGAACAGCAACGTTCTATTCCCTGTTATCCGTTTGAATATAATAGTAATGACAGTTTTGATAGATTAGTTCTCACTACTGATGACATCCAGTCAGCCATTTCTCAACTTAAAGATTTCACTTCTCCTGGTCCCGATACCCTCCCTGCTCTTTTCTTCAAGAAAAGTAGTTCGTCTTTAGCTCCAGTTCTTACAAATCTCTTCAATTATTGTCTTCTACATGGCTGTTACCCTTCACAGTTCGAAGAGGCTTATATCATCCCAATTTATAAATAACAGGGTGATTAAGCTAAGCCTAAAAAAAAAAAAACAACCAAACTATTACTATAATGAATACAATTGCGAAAAAATTTTTAACTCCTACTTTATAAATATCTTATCTATCTTTGCCCTTTTATCAATAATCATCAGTATGCTTTTCTTCCCAGGAAATCAACTGTTTCAAATCTTTCCCTGTTTTCTCATTTCCGACAAACTAATTTGGACAAAGAAAATCAAATTGATTCGCTTTTCCTTGATATTTCACATGCATTTGACTCTGTCCACATCGATCTTTTGCTGTTCAAGCTGTCATCTTATGGTCTACGATCCCCTTTACTAGATTTAGTTGATTCACTGCTTAGAAATCATAAACGAATGTAATAACTGATGGTACTTCATCAACTCCGTTTACTGTTTCGCAAGGTATTCCTCAAGGCTCACCATTGGGTCCACTCTTCTTTATTGTTTATACTAATGATCTGTCAACCTTATTTCAGTCCGCTAATGTTGAGTAGCAACTCTATGCAGATATTAAATTTTACAAAGTTATTTGTTCTTCAACTGAAAGCGATGAACTCTAGTCCTGTCTTGATTCCCTCTCACTTTGGCTCAATAAAAATAACTTGTTTCTGAACCTGCTAAAATGTAAATTATGTCGCGTTCGCTCGAATCGTGTAATTAGACCCTCCGTCCTTACTGATTATTATATTGGAAACTCTTTAATTGCAAGTACTGATACGTTCAAGAATTTAGGTGTCCTATTTCGACCTGACCTTCATCCCTCTTCCCACGTTGATCAAGTAATATCTCACACTTCTAAACTTCTTGGATTAATCAAACGTTCTTCCTCTGTTTTCAAGAGTGACAAAGTTATAATTCTTCTCTACAAGCAGCTTATACTTCCCATTTTTGATTATTGTGATTATCTGGTCCTCACAACAGGAATATCTTTCTCACAGACTTGAGAGAATTCAAATTAAATTCATTAAATTCTTATGCTATCGAAATCACATTGCCTTTAACCGTCGAAATTATGGAGCTCTTTGTGGTCGCATCAGAATCATTCCTCTTCACTCTAGACGACAACTCCATGGGTCTCTTTTTGTCTACAATATCATAAACTCTATTATCGATTCTCCATCTCTTCTTGAACAAATACCTTTCGCTATACCCCGTTTGAATTCTCGTTATAAAATTAATTTCTCACTGCCTGTTCCTCGTACTCATCATTTACTTTGAAGTCCACTGTTTCGTTTCCTTCAGGTAATGAATAACTACAATATTGATTTTACTCTTAATCCATCTATCTATAAGAATTTGCTCCTTACTCTGTTTTCTTAATGTAAATTTTGTATATACTGTATTTTAATTCATGTTTTCTATTGATTATTACTGTTTTGTATTTTCTGTAACTCCTAACGTTCTCACCTTTATTTAGGATCGGTGTGCCCTGTGTGCAAGAAACGTGTATAAATAAATAAATAAATACAGTAAGTTATATTTTAATACAATTACGGTACTTTTTGATCGTGTCTGGTATTCTGATTTTAAGTATTCACTTTATCTTCTACAAGTAAAAGACATTGTCTACACTACAAACCTTGATTTAAATTAATTAATTTTAATTTATATAAGATCAATGACAAATTTGAGTGTGTAACTGGGAACACGTTACCCAAACAGTCCAGCTGATCAAAGGCGGGATGTATCTGCGTTCTCTGTTGGTCTATTGGTCTTCTCTATTAGTCTTAAGTTGCTTGATGAGCCTATGGAAATTTGGAGCATCATGCCTTCCCGTTATAATTTTCGCAAGGGTGCCGATGTTCTGTGCAGTAATTATAAGCATCCATGGGGTTGTTTCCAAGAGTGATAATAAGGCTGTTTTGGAGATGGTAAGCGGTTTCCAGCTATTCGGTTAAGCCATCTTGGTATCAGTAACCCAGCCGGATATACTGTTTCAGATGGCGGTGGAGCCGATGCCCAAAATTACTATATAAAAAAATTATAAATAAATATCGTACGGTATAGATAAGTAGCGACTCAGTAGTACGAGTCCACGTAATCCGAAGACACCATTAGGGACGTTCGAGACCCAGTTGAAAGGCTGCACTTCTGTCGACTCAGATTTGTTGCCACTAGAGCTATTCAAAAATGAATTTTCAACACTTCAATCTTTATCCACACAGCTCTATAACTTGGGAAATTATTCATCATATTTCAAATAGCTACTGCTGGTATTTTTAATCAAAAAGGAAATCGATAGCAGTTTTCTAATTATTGTCGAACCACTATTTTAAACAATGCTGTAAAGTAATTGAGATCCTGATACAAAAATGTAAGCTCGTATCTTCAAGCTCATCGCTAAACTGATACATACTCAAATGATCCACATTTATAGATGTGCCAATTTTAACTGTTTTGCTAAAACAGGATCCTCTCGATCATATCGGATCACATCTGGATCAAGGGCAGGGCTCTTCAAGTGTTCTTTACAGTCTGGTGCACCTTAAGAGTCTCTAATGGGCTCTCTCTTATTTATTCGCAATGTAAATGGCATCAGCTCACTGTTTTCAAAGTCATGGGTTGAATGGCAATTATTTTCTGTCACTTTCAGATTTATAAAATCATTGTTACTACTCAAAGCCAAGTCATCATGGTCCAGTGGTTAAAAAAAAAAAATGAAAAAAAAAAAACCACAAAAACCTGTCATATTTAGGGACACCCGAAAATTACTACATATACCCGTGTATATTATGTCCGTAAATTGTTTTGTAGATGGTTTTCTGCTTTGCTGTAAGAAAATTCCGAGTTTCCGAGACAAAAAAAAAAAAAAAAATCTTCTCTGAACTCAGCCAGGGAGTGAAAAATCCTTATAAAAACGTTCAGGCCATTGCTGATGGGATTCGAACCGGGGTGTTTTCCACCGGCTATGGGAAAGACGGTGATTATACTCCCTGTGGTACCCGCGAAGACAGTCCAGTGATTAGTATGCACAACCATAAGTTTAGACGTTGCAGGTTCCAACTCGTATGCTACCATAAAAAATGCGCTACTCATTGTGAACTGTGATCCCAAAAAATTTAGCCGGCCGTGATTCAATATGCATGTAGTCCCTATGGATATGCAGTAAACTCTTTTGGTCTAAGCCATCACGAGAATAAACCAAACTGTATTAATATAATATTAATATACTGTAATCGGTATTAATCTATTTTATCAGTCTTCAGAGAGGACAACGGTATTATTTTTCTAAACGAAATAGTTAATAGCACTACTAATTCTTGAAAATTTGTGGCTGGTCTTCTCTTCGAAGTACCTCGATCTAACATACGTTGGTACGTAAAATTCTCAATTTTATTTTTCAATCAAACTACTCTTTAAACCTTAGCAGTCTGCTCAGATATGCTAAATAGACTCATAAAACCAATCCTGTGAAGACCCATCTACCCGGCTCATTCATTTCAAAAAGCAAATGCATTGGCCATAAAATATAATATCGAATCCTTACTATTATTTCTACCCTACTACTTATCCATTGGGCATATTTTCTCTTTAAACTAAATATTATGTTTTCTTCATGTAAAAGTCATCTTTATATAAATATTTTATGATGTCATACAAATACTGTAATTCGTCATGTAAACGTTAGTCATTTTTCTACATATACTATAAATAAATAAATAAATAAATAAATATTCATTTATTGCGATACAGTAAGCCCATCACAGCACATGGCTAGGGGCAGGTAAAAATACAACAGGAATGAATAAAATAATCGAGTATATGTACATAGCAGATTTTATATAGATATTAACAATGCCTAGGAATTTTAGTTATGAATTTAAAAATTGCAGAACAGTTATGAATTTAAAAATTGCAGAACAGTTATGAATTTAAAAAAAATTGCAGAACAGGACATTTGCCTTTCAGTTGCAATTACTGGGTTGGATTATTTTTCTTCATTTTATCGGAGATCTGACTCCTGTAGGCTTCAGAGTTGATTAACCTGTTGCAATCAATGTTGTGATGATTTATGAGGTGAAGAGATGCATTGGGGAACATTCTGTCCATTTGTTTGAGCCTGGAGAGGTTGGATTTGAATTGCTGGTTTCTTGAATTTTGAATAGCCAATATAATAGCTATCCCTGTTGGGGATAGCTATTATATTGGCTAGGTTTGGTGAATCGCATGCAGAGGTGATTAATTTTGCAAGAAGCATGACTCCAGACTCGTTGATCATCTGTTGCAGAGGCTTTGTTTTTAGGTTTTTATAAAGCTGTTGCCTGGATATTGTATGGGGAAAACGAAGCTTACTATTGAGCCATCTAAGAACCCAATATTCTACGGCAAGGAATTTCTTGACGGTTACTTGAGGAGCACCCCCGTGGGTAGCACAGTTGTCAAAATCACCGTTCATCCTCCCCCCCCCCCCACTATGCGGCGGAATACGACCTGAGTTCGAGTCCTGGCGATGACAAGAAGAATTTTTATGGGCGTTTTTCACACCGTGGCTGAGTTAGTCGGTCTCAGGCGAGGGTAGCAAGGTTTTTTCTCCCGGAAGCTGAGAACATGCGCGAGTTACTGACAGTACACGGGGCAATATGGCTTTAGTAGCTGATGCTCCTAAAATCCTTCTACAACAGCAACCTGCATATATATATATGTTAATATATAACGCACAGAGATACATATTAATATTTAATTTCTAATACATAAATTCCTTTTAAACATATTCATTAAATATAATAAAGGACTTGATAAAAATTATTTTATATGGCACTTTAATTTTATACCTATAAATATATCTAAATGTATTTTCAGATTTCCTTGAATTAACAGGAAGCATAAGTGGCCGAAAAGGAATTCTTCGATCATCGATATAGTAAGATAACTGTTTTTTTGAAGAAAATTTTATCTTTCCTCATATTATTCTTAATATTACTCCCAGTGCTTTTTAGAAAGTTAAAAATAGTTACACTGAATTAGTTACGCTGTTTCATGACATAGATTCAAAAGAAATAATTAATATTTCATCATTTCCGCTTATTATATTCATTTTAGTACCAATATCGTTCATACATTAGAATGTTACATATACTGATATACAATATGAAATACACTGCTTGACAAAATTAACAGAACACGTAGAAAACGTTGTGTAACTCGTGCATCTTGCTATGAAGTTGGATAAAATTTGGTATGGTAGTGTACCCTAGAATAATTATGAAATGATGAGACACCGAGAAACTTAGAACAGGTATAAGGGCCATTTATAGGGGTTGTATAAAAATTACCAAAGAGGTCACATTAAAGAAGTCGAAACAAGATGCTCGAAAATATGGTCACATGACATCAGAACGGCAT
Source organism: Mastigoproctus giganteus (assembly GCF_048544385.1). NCBI lineage: Eukaryota > Metazoa > Arthropoda > Arachnida > Uropygi > Thelyphonidae > Mastigoproctus > Mastigoproctus giganteus. The sequence goes on from NC_143582.1 coordinate 12,010,606, forward strand.
ATGATCCCCTCCAGACTAAACAGGCCTGACAGCGGTGACCGTGCTCGTTATAAGAGTGTCTATAAGATTTGGTGGAAAAATATCCCATTCCTCTACCACCGCATAACTTAGCTCACCAAGTGTCAGAGGAGTTGGCTGTTAGCGTCCAATGCGACGCCCAAGAGCGCCCCACACATTTTCTATCGGGTTTAAGTCCGCAGATCGTGCGGGCCACGGCAGACGTTGGATAATTTCAGTTCCAAGATATTCCTCCACCACTTGAGCTCTATGTGCAGTGGCGTTGTTATGCATGATTGGCGTTGTCAACCAAATGTTGCACATAAGGTTCGAGATCTGTTCTCGGTACCTTTCCGAAGTTATGGTGCCCCTATCAAAAACGTGAAGACGGTGTGGCCGTTGATCATATTCCGCCCCACACGAGAACACCGCCTCCACCGTAAGGGTCCCTTTCTCTGATGTTGAAGGGGGTGGTACCGCATTCCTCGTTGTCTCCAGATGAAATAACGGCTAGAATCTGTTTCTAGGCTAAAATGGGACTCAGAGTACAGAACTGTACCTAATTTGTCAGGCTCCAAGTCACACGTTCATGGCACAAGTTTCACGAGCTCTTCTATGGTTTGGGGTTAATGCGATACAAACCACTGGCTTCCTTGCGTAGAGTCCACTTGAATTTAGCCTTCTTAACACAGTCCTGTTGGAAATTTTCTCACCTGTGGCCTTAGCAACCTCAAGAGACAGTTGATGACAGGGCATCATAGGGTTTCGTCCTGCTATTAGAGCCACATAGCGTCTGTTCAGGCAGACCGCTATCTGGCTCTAACAGCAGAAAGAGAGAAAGAAACAGCTAAAGAGAGAAAGAAAATAAGAGTGGGTATAGTTTAGAATGAAGCATTTTATATATGAACAGAGCTCCGTGATATACTCTTCAGAGCGTAGAGGTACTTAAAAAATCTGGAATGGACATTTTTTAACTTGTTTATTAAATGGTTGAGATGGAGAGACCATATTGTGTCACGATAGTCAAGATTGCGAAGGACTAGTTGTTGTAAAGAATAAAATGAATTGTATGAGTGTCTGATTAGACCCAAGAACATAAAAGCAAGTGAAACTACAGATGAGATCTGAAGGGAATCATGGAGATCAAATCCTAATAAGGCCTATGCCGACGTCAATAGCGAACTCAATGTGGTTTACTCAACAAGGCATTAAATACTCAAGTAATGCCCTTCTCCCACTGAATTCTGGTACCATTTTTTATCTGCATTTCCATGTTTGTTTATTTTTTACACCTTCGTGATTATCTGTTTCTGCGAAACTCCGCATAGTTTCAAAATATAAATTGCACTTTGGTACTTTCCTGATATCTTCAAATCATTTCTTTCTTAGATCCACCTCATTACGCGCGCACACACACGCACGCACGGAGCCCATTGATCTGTACATCTGTCAGTGAAAACAAACAGATGAGAAGCTATTCTTCACGACAGCCATAGAGTAAACTCTTCTCTCCTTCCATATTTCACCCTGCAGCGTTCCAGAGCAACGCTCAGACATCAGGATTAATACAAATCTTTCTGAATGCCCACGACCATCAGCACACCACAAGGTGATGGCCAGTGAGATCAGGAAGGGCTCCCCGCCAAGGCCTCACAAATCCAGCATTATATTTGACTCGGTTTAATCCCACTGGGAAATGGGGGAGAGGTGAAGGAGAGGTGGCAGCTTTTGTGTCGCTCTCAAGTAATGCACGTGACATTTACGGTCATCACATCACTCTTCCGTATTGACCACGAAAGAATGAGAAGGCTGGACGGAGATGCCGTATCACAGTGAGCCGGATTAGCAGAGACAAGCGGAAGAAGAAAAGCCACAAACCGAGAATGTTTCGGGCACAAGAAAGTACCGAGGATGACGATAATGCACGTAATTCTTTAATAAACCTATCCCTCAAAAATTACCTGCAAGAGAACTTTGGAAAGAAATTTTATCGCAAAATGATCTTCCAAAGACAAAAGTAAATAAAAAAGAGAAAATGTATTTTCTTCCAATGAACAGCAGGAGCATCGGAATTCCTCTTTCTCTCTAACATCTCATCCACCCATCCACGCAGATATCACAATGGGTATAATCCTCATCCACTCCATACCGTGCGGAAAAAGCCCGGGTTGGAATCCCTCGAATGACCCGAGGAATTTTTATGTGCCTTTTACACACTGTGGACGAGTTAGTCGATCTCAGGCGGGGACAGTTTTAATCTTGTCCATCCATCGGTTCTTTTGTTTTCTGTCCCTTGTCTGTGCTTTGCTTCATTATTTACCTCAAGGCAATTAGAAGTCCAAATTAAGCTGATAAAGGAGGTTCAAAAGGATTTGTGTTCGCCCAGAAGTAGTTGTGATAGGAGGTTAAAACAAACACCATGAATTCTGACTGTCCTTCAAATTCGGCAGCAGAAATCACCTCAATATCAGAAGCAGTGTTTTTCACGAAGAAAGGACTTCGGGACAAGAAAGAGGAAGAAATCTAGGGAACAAGGTCGGGGAAATAAGCGGGATGCGGGAATCTTTAAAACCCACATTCATGGGCACATCACAGCAGCATGCGAGGAATGCGCAAGGGCATTATCGTGGCGTAGGCACACACACCACCTGTTTTCTTTTATAGCACAGCACGTAGATATATGAAGAGATTGGAATAATACTTCGCCGTCACAGAACAGCCCTTTTGAAGGTAATCTGTTAGTATTACACCATACTGATCCCCCCAAAAAACTGACAGCATCACCTTGCCAGCAATTGGTTGCACCGTTGCCTTTTTGGGGGGATAGTAATTCTGCACACTTCCATTATTTTGACATTTGTCTAGTATCGGAATCATAGTGATGGATCCAAGTTTCATCATTGGTGATTAGCCGTGAAAAAAAAAAAAAAAAAACTCTCTTGCTTTTCTTGGCACACTAACATCATTTCATGTGCACATTTCCTTCTTTCCTTCATGCCCTTACCGACCGGGCTAGCCAGATGGGTAAAGTGCCTGCCTGGCAACCCAAAGGTCGCGGGTTCGAATCCCTCCTCGGGCTTGGATCAAAGTACTGGAAAAACCTTGGGAGGTGCATTATGGCCACAGAAGCCGATGCGCCAACAACTACCGAACTTCATGCCCTTTCATCCTTCTCTAAAGGGTCAGAAGTCTAGGAACCCTCTAGCAGGCACTTTACTCATATCCAACTGTTGATGGATGATTTTCTCCACAGATCCTACACTAAGTTACTAGGCGCCCTGGGATTTTTTCATCATGTACTAAGGTTCTTCCACATTTGAACTGTTTACACCAATGTGTAACAACACTGTAACCTGGGCAGTCTTCTCCATAAACAGCGACCATATCTTCGTGGACTGTCTTGGGTATTTTCCCTTGCAGAAAGAGGAACCGAATTACTGATCTGCATTCCACTTTATCTATTCTGACGCTTTACTTGATTCAGCCCTGCAAATAAAAAAAAAATGAATTGCCGGATCGAAACCAAAAATTGAGTGGTTGCTATAGAGATTTCAAGGTATCAAACAAAAAAAAAATTCATCTTTCTATCACAACTACTTCTGGGTGAATACATATCTATTTTGAACCATCTCGTATTTCACTGCACCTCAACTTGTAAATCTCTATGAACTGTTTCGTGGTAAAATTTAGATAGGTTAAACCTCCGAGGTGAAATCATTCTGTAATAATGGATGGATTACGTGTCAGAATATATCAACCAACAAATGATTACTACTGAAATAAAGAAATACTGTTGTTTCTAGAGTGTTGGGCTTCATCAGTAAAGAGTTCACAATCTTTCTGAACCCGTGCTGTTCTGTCCTCTTTCAATAATTAACACACTATTTTATACCTCATTAAGGACAGAAGATGGAATATGCTTCGTTTTTAATGGATGAAAATGGTAAATTTGAAATTACCTACGGGCGCCATACCTCTCTCTCTCTCTCTCTCTCTCTCTCTCTCTCTAAATGCGTGCCCACAATTGATATTCAGCTCCAGCATCCGTGGGCACCTGTAGAGGAGATAGCCTCAAATATTGCCCGTTTCCCTAGCAACCAGTCTGCTACAGTGGCTCCACAGAAATATCTTTGTGAACCTCACAGCCGACAGTCCCGCAAATGTCGGTCGTCGTTCTCTTAGTGCCCTCGCCGCATTGACGAGGGTCGTTCGTATGATGGTCACGTCCAGATGCGGGACAGAAGCGAATGGGCGCTGCAAGGTCCCCTGCTTTTCCGTTTTGCAGCTTTCTCCGCTGGAAAAAAGCAAAGCGGCGGAAAATTGTGTTGCATGCCACTAGTGAGAGGCAAGTCGATCCACGAGAGGTACGTAGGGATAATTATTACAAGGAGGGACCGACTACACAGGATGTTAGAGGAAAATGTACAAGATGATATGACTTCCTAGGAATGCTGGTAGTCACAGGGGCTCTCCCTGCGAGCGTTCCTTTAAACATTCCCCCTGCCCTCAGCCAAAAGCATCACTTCCACCATATTGGTAACTGAAGTGTATCTCTCCAAGCGATTGGACCCCTGGGTGCACCAAATTTCACTACACTGTACATTTCCGAACCCTGAATAGTCCATTATTTTCATTTGATGTTCCTCCTAGTGGCATGTGATTTAGTTATGAGTATATAATAGCTTCCGTTATGGGTTAGTCATAATTTCATATACATGGGATTTTTCCGACTAAGAATTTCTATTATGAGAATTCTTCGGAGAATCAGAAGTATTGCAGCTTGATTGGATTAATCCTTGGTCATCTGTGCAGAACAGGATACTAGATTAATAATACTAAACTCAAAATATATATTTTTAACACATCTTAAATAGATTCCAAACAACCCAGATAAAGAACGTTTTGTCATATAGATTTCCATCTCTGCTAAAAGTATTCGGATAAACCATATTTAGACTTTGGTCTAACCAAACTCAAAGCTACTAAAGACATGTTTATTATATTCAACGAGGAGGAGGAGGTACCATAATCCGAATTATGATAAAATCTCAGTCAAAACTTAAACATTCCCCCTGCCCTCATTCCTCCTGATGTTATTGTTCTTTCTAAAATCCTCCCTCGGTGATTTTAGAAAGAAAAATAACTATCAGTGAGTCCAAATTTTCTAATTGGTCTTTCCATGGCAAGTATTAGGATGGTGAGACATGAGCTTGCCGTAAGTATACTCTCAATTTCGATTAACTTTATAGTCATCTTAATATCCTCCAAAACAGTCACGCTTGTTACAAGAAACAGGACATGTGCACTTTTAAATGCAAGTAAAAGCTCCAGCATATGCGAAAAGAATCAGTATCTACTGATGACACAGTTACTCCATGGCAGAGCTTCAGCAGGAAGAAATCACTAGTTAACAAACGTTGATGAAAACGTTAGAAAAAGGAAGAATTCCCCATGAACGGAACACTCGCAATTTTCCAAACTTGCTTGATCCCCTCCCCCCATTTAATCGCTCAAGCATATTATCAGGTTCCAATCTCGTCCTACAGAGAGCGCTGATGCTTACTACTAATAATAATCTTACTTCACTTCAGACCGATAGTAAAAGCCTCCTGTCTACATCAACAAATCGAGAAAATCTTCCAATCAAAACACTTCATGATTGATGATTTCCCCGATATATTATGGATCATAAAACAAGTTAGCAAATACGAACCTGTTCACCACGATAAACTGTGCCCTTAAATGCTTTTGAAGCCACAGCTGAACTATCCATCACATAATTTCCACCTACAGAAAACTGAACTAAATAAAACAAATTTAACCTCCTCTACAAAAATCATTTTGTCATTAAGGAAAACATTTTTTCCTCAATAGCCCTTCTGTCAAAAAGAACCTGGCAAAACAACAGTGCGCAAGAAAATATTCACTCACCAAGTGGTGAGGGGTGTCTCACAGCGAGACGTGCTCTCCGAACTCTGTTCATAGTGATCTGCTAACCTTCGTCCAGGACAGCAAAGATATTTATGCTATGCAGATATCACTAAGCTGACATGTCCAACAATGAACAATGCAATAACAGCACCAACTACATTAGTGGAAAAGTAAACCATAAATCGCTTAACTGATTACCTCTACCCACGTTGGACCCGTTACCTTACTGTCACAAGAAAATAATCTATAGAATGGTGTACTCTATGATTCTTTGTGGGGCTACAATAGGGGCCCAGGCATCCCCCAAAAACCTTAAGTGTCAACTATCTACAGCAGTGGTTTTCAATCTATGTTCAATACACGCACTTCTATTCAGTAAAGCTGCAATTACAAGACTGACCGATCGGCCTTGAAGGTACTTGTACTTCAAGTGGAACATGTGCCAACATGTCCCTGCTTTGTTAACTCCTCCTGTTTCCACAAATCGTACACGCAATTCAGCCTCATTAGTCAATCATCTTCCGTAACAAAAGGTAAAAACACAGAATCCACGTTTATTTGCAAATTAAATGGTTTATAAAACTGCAACTGATATCAACGTTTTGGATGGCTTTGGGATTCCCTTCTCAAGACAAGTTGCTATACTATGGAGGTAACGCCACAATGGCATAATACGTACAAGGTCGGATCAATAAATAATGCTCAATTACTCACAGAAGTAGGTGCATAAGGAAAGGGGCTAATTTATGATGTACACTTGTTGTACTATTAATTAACCATTAACACACTTAATATCAGTTTTCTGGGTTTTTTTAAATCTGAACATATGGATGGACAAAGTGTAAGCTGTTTCCGGCAACGGTGTGTGATGGAGTTCCTGTTCAAATCGGTTGATCAGTCGGCCACATCTATCCATCGAAAACTCATGGCAGTCTATGGGGACCAGAGAGTTGATCGAAGTATTGTCCGGAGGTGGCACCGACGGTTTTGAGAAGGTGATTTCAACATCAAGGACAAACCAAGAGCACGAAGACTAATATCCATCACAAATAGTGAAAACGACGAAGAACTCATTGATCAGCTCATTCGAAATAACAGATTCATAACCATCAGGTGATGGACGCTGCAAAATGTCAAAGAGGAGTGTTTTGGCCATCATCAACAGACTGGGTACAGAAAAATCTGTTCTCGGTGGGTACCTAAGCTGACATGAGAGATTATGGCTGCGAGGGAAGAGGTCCGAGCAAAGAGATTTCATTACATCACATGTAATGAAACGTGCCTCTTCCATTATGACCCAAAAACCAAGGCAATCCTCGAAATGGACACACCCGACATCACCTGTAAACGAAAGCCAAAACTTTTTAAATCATCGACAAAACCTATGGCTACCTTCTTCTAGAATCAAAATGGCATAATTTTGATCGATTTCTTGGAGAGGGGAACAACTATCAACAAAGATTATCAGAAGTGCATCAAGTTTCATCAGGATAATGAAAGCCGCACAAAGCACAGATGTCAAAAATCGCACAGCTGGGGTGGGCCATATTGCGTCACCCACTCACTCTATAGCTCTGACCTCGCCCCATCAGATTGGGGGGGGGGGGGTAGACTGAAGGCATGCATACCTGCGTGGCAAAGTGTTTGAGAGTAACACGGAACTCATTGTTTCTGACATTACACGTTGGTGGAAACGTCAGCCTCCTGTATTTTGCGAAAGTACATTCACTGTCGGAAAAGAACGCTGGAGAAAATGCAGCGAGCGTAGCGTGGTGGTTCTTACATTTCACAAAGTTCAAAGATTGTATTTTATGTATAGGAAACATGGTTACAATATCTCAGATAATAAAGAAGTTGCAGCTTATAGTGTATTACTTATTGACCCGCCCCTGTATTTTGATTGATACGATCATGCCACAGCATAAACAGAACAATGATGGTGTATAGAATTAGTTGATGAAATGTTAAACATTTTTAGCGCATTCAGACTTCTGCGATATGTTACAATTGTAGAAAACTATATCTGGATAATTGGGAACTACAGCCTGCGTGGATAACACAGTGGCATTGTCACCCTCGTTCCTACGCCGGGAGGAAAAGGCGTGGGTTCGGATCACGTCAATCACGCGAGGAACTTTTATGGGCTTTTTTCATTCCGTGGCTGATTTAGTTGGTCTTAGGGGTAGACAGCAAAGTTCTCTTCTCTGGAACTGGGTTTTTCGTCCAGTAAACAGACAAATCGACCAGAGAATACACGAAATTCACGAACATAATATACTTAGGCACATGAAGGCATATTCCGGGTAGCCCTAGTGTGACTTTTTTTTTTTTTTTTTTTTTTTAATGGGAATGTTGTTATTGATGTAGGGTTTTAGGAGCATCAGCGACTAGGGCCATATTGCTCCGTGTCTATTGTCTGTAAATTGCGTGTGTTCTGAGGTCCATTTCTTTTTTTTTTTTTTTTTTCTGGAAGAAAAACCTGAGTTTCCGAGAGAAAAACACCATGCTACCCTCGTCTGAGACCGACTAACTCAGCCAAGTTGTGAAAAAAGGCCCATAAAAATTCCTCACGTTTTAAATGGAAACTCTAGGCATTGTTGTACACACTGGTACTAAAATGTCATTATGGGATACCTGAAAACTAACTCATCTTCCCATGCATATTACGTCCGTAAATTACTGTGTTCTCTGATATACCTGCCTGTGTGCTAGACGAAAAACCCGATTGAAAAGTTACTGGCATCATTCGCGGGATTCGAACCCGGGCCTTTTCCACCCGATGTGAGGAGGCACTGATTTAACCACTGAATATAGCTTTCATTGTGCTATACGAACAATGGAAACTATACAGTAACGTTTCAGACAAGATGAATGCCATGCCATTGAGAATCCCTTGAATACTGTATTTACATAAATTGTAAGGAAACTGTAATAGGATCCAACGATGCGCTTAAGAAATATCCTAAAAGTTCTTCCACAGAAATCAGCGTACAGTTTAATAGAGGGGCTTTGTTGTCACAAGACACTATTATTTACAAGGACCGCAAAGGGATCTTAGAACATAGCTATTATCAACCAGTAGGGTGAGTAGTCCTGGCACAAACCTTGTGGAACAATCAATGATTCTATGACCGATCACGCTCCGTGCTCCACGATAGGCATGACAATGCGCTCAGCTAACGAAATGATTGCTTTGTCCCCTTCAACGAAATCAATGGTTTCGTTGTTTTCAAGGCAGTTAATATTCTGGAAAGTAATATATAACGAAAAAATATGACAAATATAAACAAACAGACATTGATTATTGTCCTGTTTTGTCTACATTCAAGCTGGAGATCATTGACCGAGAGAGGAGAATATGGATAGCCTTCCAGATATGAACTGCCAGATGGGATAAATTTAATGATAAAGTGATCAAATTTATTATCACTAAGAGGTAATTAGGTGCATAAAACCAAATTTATAAACCCGTTAACCGATTTATGTAATTATTGAAGAACTGACACATAGAAAACGGAGATTAGCAAATATGTCTATCGAAATCAAATAATTTTGCTTTGTAATAAATAGAATTTTTTATTAATGAAGAGCGGTCTAAGTATCTGATGAAATTACCCAAGAGAAAAAATGATGCTTTATTAACTGGAAAAATCAATAAATCAAGTCATTTCCCTTTTATTTAGAGGTATTTTAAATGTAAAATACATATTTTATAGAGATAAAAACGCAAATTAAGCATCACACTTTTGATTATTATAGACAAGAGTGCGGCTACAAAGAAATGAAAAATATTTTTTAACTCATTTATCATTTTAAAATACAATTTCAATGTTTATCCCCTTCAAAGTACTCTCCAGCGGCGCCTATTCAGTGCTCAATTTGCGATTTCCAGGATCTAAATCAGCAGCGGAGGTCCTCGAAAGATACCGCGTTTAATTGCTGCGTTGTGTTTTCTTGAATGCCTGCTAAGTCCTCAAATCATTTTCCTTTGAGGTGGATTTTAATACTCAGTGACCAAGATAAATAACAGGCTCCACATAAAGTTCGTCGAACCTGTGTTGAAACATTGAGATCGTGGAAAAATGATAAAAAGAAGGCTATGCCATATGCAATTCTCATCATTTGGTAGAGAAGGAGTAAGCAATGGGATATCAAGATCTAGCCAAAGAGGAAAAGTTTTTTGCCTGGATGAAAGAATATAGTTCATAAACCACTGGTAGACCCAAAAACTGTCCTCCTTCCACCCTTCACATTAAACTTTAATGAAACAGTTTGTGAACTTCAGGAAGGTCCCTACTTCAAATACCTTTGTACTAAATAACCATCAATTACCCAAAAGAAGCTAAAACAAGGTATTTTTGTTGGACCTCATGTTCACTAACTGATGAGGGACTGAGATTTTAGGGGAACTATGAATAAAAAAGAAAAACAGCCATGGCTTAGATGCCGGTCTGTTACTGAGAACTTAGGGAACAATAAGGATACAGACTACAAGAATATAGTTGAAAATATGTTGGCAAACTTCAAGAAGATGGGTTGCAACATGGGTGCCAGGGTACATTTTAACACCCCCACATCGACTTCTTCCCAAATAATCTAAGAAGTATTAGTTAAGAACAGAGTCAGAGATTTCACCAGGATATTAATGACATGGAGATGAAGTACCAGGCGAGGTGAAATGTCTATTGTTGGATGTTGAAGCGGGACTGTAAAGTAGAAGAATTTGCGATAAAATCAAAGAATGAAAATTTGGCCCATCCTAGATCAGTTTTGTTAAAATGAGAGGTGAGTGTTTACTGGACATTTTACCACACTGCCCTTTTTAATAGTGCTTTCAACATGTATTTAAATATAAAAGTCTGGTAAAACTAGCTTTTTGTTATAATTTCAAATCTGCCAAAATTAATAAAAATTTGCGAAAATCAAATTTTTTTACTGATTTTTGAAGTAACCTGACGTGATGGAAACAAACGAATACATTTTTGAAATCAGCATTAGAAAATGATTCAGAAACATCCTTTGCTGAGAAAACAGCGATTTTTTTCAAAATGCAGAGAGTAGTGTAATGGATGAGCCAATATAAAAACTAAGGAGTAATAAACAGTTATTGGTATATGTCTGTACAGCGAAATTACTGCTGTGTTGCACAAGCATGTGTCCTGTACAGCCGAGGAGTATTTAACTTTTTAGATATGCGTGCAATGCCCAACTCAGTCAATGCATGACTGAGTTGGATGTATATATATATACATATATACACACACACATATATATCCAATTGCGTGTGTTCTGCGGTCAATTTTCTGTTTGCTGGACGAAAATCTCGAGTTTCCGGGAAACAAAACCATGCTACCGTCGCCTGAGACCGACTAACTCAGCTAAGTTGTGAAAAATGCCCATAAAAATTTCTCACGTCATCGACGTGACTCGAACTCAGGTCTTTTCCACCAGGTGTGGGGAGGACAACGATTCTACCAACTGTCATTCACGAGGGCACAAAATGATGATCTGTCAGGAAATATAAGGTCATGTTGGCAAAATGTTGAATTCTTATATCTGCAATTCTGCCCAGATATGACAGAAGGAATTATATTATGGAAGCCTTGTGGATCAACTCATGACTTCAGTGACTCTGCAAAGCTTAGGGGGAATTTTTATTATCCTAGTATACTCTAATTAGTAAAAGGAATTTGTTTTGAATTAATCGAATTAATTTGAAAAAAGAGATGCAGGGGTTTTCGTCATTGAGGATGCTATAAGGTTCTGGGAAACTACAAATTAGTATCAAGCATATTAGCCATATAGTGCAAGAAACCCAAGACTTTTGCTGCACTTGTAAAAAAATATAAAATATAAAAATATTAAAAGTGTATATAAAATTAAATAATAAAAAATAAAAATTTAATAAAAAAATAAAAATAAAATAAACAACCTGTGTGTTTTCCTCCTCAGGTGGGTAACTATCCAGCTGACTTTTGAATTTTCCTAAGCTGTCAGCTTCAACTACTAACGCAGGCGAGTGGGTAGTTGAAGTGTAATTAATTAAAATTCTCTAGCTCTTCTGGTTCTTGCCAAGAATCCAAACTGCCTCAAAAGCATGACAGTGTAGAAATCATCAATAGCGGATAGTGATTACAATATCATAAAATGGATGGTGTCCAAAGAGATTTATGTGGTCAAAGGAAAGACGAGGGCTTCAATTTCAGGAGAGAGGACCCTAGTGGATTAAGGTATTTCTTGTGCTCGATTAACTAGAGAGAAGGTAACAATATGTTTTTGGATATAAATTCACTATTGAAAATAATAAGTGTATGAATACTTTCCTTATCCTTGATTTCTCCACAAACGCATTCGTTCCCGAAGAGACGTTTTACAAAAGAAAGATTCCAAAACTGATGATAAGAGATGTAAATGGTATAAACGAACAAAAGGGAGAAAAATGTTATAGGCACACACTAACGCGAGGCATCAATTCAGGTGAGTATTATAAGCATAGTAACAAAACCATTGATGGGATAAGAGAGGCAAAAGCTAAGTATGAGAACTCGCTTTCAAAGAGAGCCAAGAATTAGGATAAGGAATTCTAATCGTAGGTGAATACTTAAAAGGAGAGAAAGTGAATCTGACAGGGTCCCTTATTTCACCAAAAGGATGGAATCACAGGACGAAGTAACACACAAGTTAAATACGTAATTTTCAATATATATAGTTTTTTACAGTTAAAAGAATTCAAATCAGCTCTGCGTTCTCTCGACCGCGGTAGAGATCGAGGAAACGCAAAGTTGAAGGAATGGATGGTATACACATTCTGATACACTAAAACAAGGCTGCATGTGAGCGAATCAAACCATTGTGAATATTAATAAAATTGACATTTACTTTTGGAGGATTCCCTTGGTCTCGGAAGCGCTAATGTCTCCCCAGTCTACAAAGGAAGTGCGATAAAGGTGATGGGCAACTACAGACTAGTGAGTTTGACATGTGTGGTGGGTAAGACCATGGAGTCTGTGGTTAAGGACACGATAAGGATAGCATCCTTAATGAATCACAACGTGTGTTCGTGAAGGGGGAGATCTTTCATGATAAATTACTATAACGAATTCATTCGATGCAAGAAACAACTTCGACATTATTTACTTTGTATTCTAGGTAAATACAATAACTAGTACGATGTTTAGTGGGATGCAGATTTGGTTAAAAGACAAGAGACAGTAGTTTTAAATGGACGTTCTTCAGGGTGAACTAGTGCAGCAAATCGAGTTCCTCAGAAATCAGTTATGGAGTCATAACTGACGACAGTTATGACCCAATAAGTCATTAGTGTTCCTTTGTGATAGTGACTTTCAGAAAGCTGACAGTGACTCTTGTATGATTTAAAGGTTAATGATTAAGAACCTAAACTAAGATTGTGAAATGTTAGAAAAGAGATGTAACAGATTTTCTGGGGGGCGCATTTAATTACAGAACAAGGAAGCGACACAAACGAAGGCTCATTAGTACTCTACTCTTCGGTATATTTACCCATCGCATTCGGGCAGCTGTCCCGCTGTTTCACGAGTGAGGTCAGTCCTTCGTTGTAAAATTCAGGGACATTCCCTTAAACTAGATTTCAATGCATAGTTTAACTTCGTCATCAAGAGTTGCAGGTCATGTTATAAATGATTGCTGAATAGGGAAGCCATAAATTCAAATTACATAAAGGAGGTTTAGATTGGATTGCAAGAAGTTTTCTTTTGGCCAGCGAGTTGATAGTTATTGTAGTAAGTTGCCTCCATGGGTGGTTGAGGCTGACAGCTTGGAGTGAGTTTGTTATGTTTGTTTGTTATTTGGTTTTTAGGAGCATTAGCAACTAAGGCCATATTGCTCCGGGGATAATGCGGTGGTCATTCCCTGACCTTTCCGCATCCTCCGTATTTGGTGGTGACGGGCTCGAACCCCGGTCTAATCAAGAAGCATGTGCTATGCACTGCTGCTCCTGCCCGCTTGGCTATGGAGGCGCCCTTGGAGTGAGTCAAAAAACAGTTGGATAGGTACCTATGTGAGGAGGGAATAAATAATAGGTGGTTTGTTTTGTTCTATTTTATTTTATTATTTTTGATTAATACTAATACTAATGCTAAAGTCAGAGAGAGAAAATGTAGGACTGTGCGATAGATGGGCAGGCAACTCCCATTCGTAACGCTTTAACCCGTCGTGTGGATAAAAATCTTAGTCTCTTTGACATACGGACTCCCGTCTTCATTTGTCCACATTTCAAGTAGGGTAATCATTTAGGTTTAATCATGTAATGTGAACATAGAGCTAAAAAAACTAAAACTATGAAGAATCAGCAAATTTGCATGTATTCTGTGCTCGATTTGTCTGTTTGTTGGACGAAAAACCCGAGTTTTCGAGAATAAAACCCATGCAACCTTCACTTGAGACCGCTAATTCAGCAACGGTGAAAAAATGATAAAAAAAAGCGCTCATAAATAATCCTCGCGTCGTTGACGGGATTCGAACCGTTTTACTTCAGTTGTGGGAAGTGCGGTGATTATATTCACTTGAGCGAGGGTAGCATATTCAGCGAAGAGAAATAACGACCAGACCACAGGTAGAAAGTTTAAAGAGGTAAAAATGGGGATGAATAGAATCAAATGCACATCTCTGTCTATTTTTATCAAGACTGGTATGGAGAACGTGTACAAATACGGTGAGATTATATTTTTAAAAGAAAACAGTACTGGTGACTATCGATAAAGGATGAAGTCAGTCACTGAGATAGGTGAAATTTGAAACTCCAAAGATTTTGGCAATGACATTGAATATCAAGATGGAACGATAAAACCTAACGAAACCTGTTCTATCTCTCTGTTTTTTGTAAATCAAAATTATGTGAGCACGAGGAAAAGCGGATAAATGACAACCACTATGGCGACAGAAATTCCTAATCAGGAATCTCCTGATTCTGACCTGCTGCTATATCTTCAATCCCTTCTGTCCTGTCAATTCATTTCCTGTCTTTACTGCTTTCCCAGCTTGTAAAAATAGTCGTAACTTTTAATATTTACTTTTTTAGGTTTCGACTTTCTCTTTTATACTTTCCTGCCAGTAAAGCTATTTATCTTTGTGGTTTTAAGATATATAACTCCAAATGGCTTTCATTTTTCGATTATACTGCTCCAGCTGTTAGGGATAATGAAGCTTTTTCTATCACTGATTAATTTACACTAACTGCTCCGAAGGTTCAGTGTGCGATAGCTGTTCCAAACAAGAATAAAGTATATCACAAGCTTACCATAAAAATGTCATCGGTATATCGTGTGTATTCTATATCTGTCTCTCTCTCTTTTGAGATCTTTTAACGAACTCTTTTAAAAGTTCATCTCGTCAAGAGGACTTGAACCTATCCTTTTTTTTAACACGACGTGGGAAGACTCATTATAAAAATTTCCTAGCTACGAGGACGTAAGTTATTTATTTGTAGGATGAAAACGCAAAAAGTTATACAACTATAGTAAATTTGAATAACTGGTTATAAATCAACCGGTTTTGTTCCCAACTGGTTGATTAATACTCTGCAATACGCCCGGATGAACTTAAATTGATGAAAACCAAACAGTCAAAACCTATTATCCTGTTTCTATTTGCTATGATTCTCCGTGTGAAGAAAGTTTGGAATGGTTCAACAAATATTTTTAAAAGGCTCAGATGTAAAATTTTTTAGACACAATAGACGCAAAGCTGAAGAGAAAATAAAAAAGGAGGAAGACAAAAGGGAAAGAAGAAATAAGCGAAAGGGACGAGGAAGTGTAGATAAAAAAAAGTAAAACGTATAATAAAACAATCGTAAAATACATGCCTGCTTTATATATCTTCCCCTATACCTATCATGTTCTTTATATCTAAATAACTTTCTATTCTAAATTTAAATGCTACTTAAAATTGTCCTCTTATTTTCAATTTTAATAGTGTTTTCCTCTCGCATGTACTTTATGTTAGAAACAGAGGACATTATATTGTCATACATACTTCCTCCTGCTTTCGCGTATCTCTTCTTTCCCTTTTGTCTTCCTCCACTTTTCTTTTCTCTTCAACTTTTATGAATACATAACACTTATATGGTCGCTGGGTGCTTTCTGTCTATCACTGGCCCATGTCCATAAGTCTCCCTTCCATCTTCCTTTTTCTTTTTTTCCGTTGTATTCACTTCTTGAAAAAGAAGTGAATACAACGGAAAATTTCAGAAAAAAACAGACTCTCAAGGAGGGATAGCATAAAGTTTCTGAAAGTTTCCTTATCTAAGCTGTCCATCGCGGTCGCCATGAATTCTAACTGCAGAGGGCCTTTCTACACTGTAAATCATGAGGTATATAAACATGCAGAAATGCGTTCTGAAATGTTTTCTAGTAGAAAACATTTCAGAACTCATTTTGAAATGACCTTCAGAACATCACCAGTTGAAATCTTTATTGTCACCAGTGCTTGACAATCTTTTTAATTTTATTGAGCCTTTCGACAAGGAAAGAAAAGTCAGTTGAAGGGAGTCAAATCTGGTGAGCAAGAGATGATCAAGTTGAGCGATCTCATTTTTCGCCAAAAAACTATCTTACAGAAAGTGCGTTATGATCTGGCACTTATTTCCCAAATTAATATCCGTACTCCGTCTAGTGGTAATAAAATGGCATAACAAAATAATTGTTATTTCAGAAGTATTGGGAAGCAAAGAAACTGTCCACAAATAGCAATATTTGTATAGTTTCACTGTGCAATTTGATGCTGCAATAAAATTTTCTTTTTTGAAGTAACCAACCTTCTCCCCCGTTCTTCATTTAACCAAATAATATTTCGATAATTACTATCTTTAATAAATAAAGTATAAGAAGAAATAAATAGAATGTGGAAAATCCTAAATAAAAAACAATACGGCAGAAGGATTTTCTAGTTCGCTTCGGGAAAAAAAAAAAGATTTCCAAGCTGTGTGTTTTGCGTCCGATAAAATGTAGGGGTGGAGATGTCAGTACAAAACTGTGTTGGTTGCACGTCAATTACACCAGGGAATCCCCAGCCTGTTTCCGAGTTCCCTTGTATGCAGATAACTTGATTTTTGTCTGTACAATGTTCCTACTTCCCTTCCTTGAACAGGGATGGATGGGAACACTTTGCCAACTGTTTGTTTTACTGATGACTGTGCAGCAGAGAATTGTGCATGTTGGTCCAGATACCCGGCAGGGGATGTCTTACATTCAGAACCTTTCTTCCAGTAGCCTTGCCTCATAACACACTTTAAGAGAAAGCAAGAGGCACGCGATTAAGTACAAACATGACGTTTAAGGGGCGCCTGTCTGTCGCTTACAGTACGATGCTCGCGAGACAACAAAAATCCCTATTTCTCTCCTGACTCTCGGACACGTCCGCTCCCATCTCTGTCTGATTATAGGAGAAACCACTGAAAACTTGAAATCGCTAAAAGACTTTTCAGGGAAGTAGTAAACAGGCGCACGCGCACAACTATCTCATCAGGTCCAGGTTTAATGGCCATTATCTTTTTGAATCGGTTCGCGAATTGTATATTAATTGACCGACAACATCCATTTATTGAGTTCTTTGCCAAATAACTCATGGGGAATTCGCTTCAGCAGACTTTTAGTGTTGAAGTGAGTAGGAATTACTTATCTTTTATTAATGATTTAGACTCTCAGGAATAATTATTAATCCACCAGCTATCCGTTATCAGTGAAAAATGGAAGTGTAATTGTTTATATCTGATGCCATTTTAAGACGTTCAAAGAGTCAGATCGGGTCCTAACCAAACATGGAAAGTGCCACTTCTTCCTAATTATAAACTATTCCTTAATTTGAAACCACTAACCGTACGAGCTGTCAATCAGTTAGGCTACCTTTTGTAAACTAAGCAAATGAATTTGATCAATGAGTTAAGAAGACCACTTTGTCAGTCTTCTACAAGCACCTCCCCTCACCCGGAGGAGGCATTACACCTGCTGAAACAGGCTAATGGTCAAGGCTGGGAAGGCCTCCACAACATTCTTGTGTCATCCATGTAATTCGAACTCATGATTCGTTCCACAGGGGTTATAAGATGTAACTCCAGTCGATTAGTTAGCCGTACATTAAATCCTTGGTTGCGAAGTGGCGTACGTTGGATAATGAATAAACACCATCCCTGAAAAATGCATTTTCACAGATAGGACTGCTAAAAACAAGAAACGAGTATACATTTAACTCAACTCTTGCAAACCTTTCAATTGATA